>NW_014579868.1:12888-24477 GCF_000485595.1 Priapulus caudatus | reverse complement strand
TTTATACGATTTAAGGAGCATAAAACTTCTTCAACCAAATTTAGCTTTTGAAATTTCACTGTGACATTTGTAGCCTCATACATCCAGGCATGTATAGAATTCTACTAGCAAACCCGGCAGTCAAATTCTTTCTAACAGTAAACAAATCCATTGTTTAACCCTCCTCTTGAGGGTCAAAAGGTTATCCGACACTTACTCTTCGCATGTCAGCGGAAAGTACATTTCATGTCCTTTCAATAAAGCCATAAAAATGGTAGGTCACTGCTGAAACAAAAAAGTTTTTCAATCGCTCCATCAGACCATGTCCTCAGAAAATGTCTAAAATTTGCCCTGTGCCCCATTGACCTTTGACCTGCTGACCTCCAATTTCGGCACAGTGATGGCTTTTCCTACCATGATGCTATACACCGACTATCACGAGCCTAGGTCGAGCCGGTTTAGATTTGTGCCGCAATTCTGCATTTCCTCCCTATACCTTAAGTTAAGGAGGGAATGTTCCCCTTCTTTTACACCTCTTGACCTTTGACCTTTGACCCTCAACTTCGACATCCCCCCCCACGTCCCGAATATCGTGACCGTACGTCGACGGTTAAGATTTGTGCCCAACTGTTGACGACGGACGGACGGACGCACGGACGGCCGGACGGACGGACAATCATGCGATTCTACAAGCTGCACCGGACTACGTCAAATGAGCTAAAAAGCATACACACACACGCACGCACGCACGCGCGCGCGCGCGCACACACACACACACACACACACACACACACACACACACACACACACACACACACACACACACACACACTTCTCTTATAGTCTTCATAAAAAAAATTTGTTTAGCGCTAGTTTTTCTGATAAAGATTTACTTATAAGTTATATATATGTAAATTCGTTATAAAAACTTAGAAATGGGCAAAGAGGGGTCCGCAGACGTCCGGGGGACCGGATCTGATCTGATACATTTTTATCCGGGGACCATTTTTATACATTTTTACATCCGGGGACATTTTTATACATTTTTATCCGGGGGACCGGATCTGATACATTTTTACATTCTAGACATCAAAATTACTGCTCAGATGCTCGCAGAATGCACCAATTTTTAAATTGGGGCGAAACTATGTGCTTATACAGGAGCACGCGAAGGTGGGGGTCTGGTCTAAAATTTTAGAAATTAGACCCCCTCAGATGCGTTTTCTGCGCGAGTAGGGAGGGTCCGGACCCCCTGGACCCCCCCTGTACACGCCCCTGAGAACTGTAGACTCTGATACCGTGTGCGCTTGCACTGACGGGTGGGTCCAGGCGGTAGATTCATGATTCATCAAGCTGCGTACGCAAAATATTTTGCGTAAATCTTGTGTACGCAATCGACGTTGCTTAGTTGCGATTCATCAACACAGCTATTTAGTAAATTTTCGTACGATTTCGCGTACGCAAGCGAGGCGTTTTAGGTGCGATTCATCAGCTAAAATTTACGTAAACCTTTGCGTAACTTTACACGAGCTGACGAGGTGCCGTAAACCACTCGAAATTTCCACAGGTGTTTCCAGCATACTGCAGCATGCATTATTTTATTGAGAAAACATTATAAAATTACTACTGAACTAAAATAAATAAATAATTACCATACTACACAGACAGGCCGGCGCCTTTGACCTTTTGTCATAGCTTGCATTGTTTTCGTTATAGCGAGTTCGTAGTTAGCCGTGTACGTGCACACGCTGTGCGCACTTGTACGTGCACACGCACGCACTTGTACGTGCACACAAACACGCACGTGTACGTACACACGCACGCACGCACGCCCGTGTACGTACGCAAGCACGCACGTGTACATGCACACGCACACACGTGTATGTGCACACACCAACGCACGCACGCACGCACGTGTACGTGCCACACACACGCACGCACGCGTACGTGTCGCTGCTTTCATCGAGTGTTGAACACAATCATACAAACGAAAATGAGGAGGTGCTACGCTGCGTTGATGAATCGCACCTAAGAGCTTTGCGTACGTACTTCGTAGACACTCTGTGTACGCAATACACTTTGCGCAACGTTGATGAATCCGGCCCCAGGGGCCCGCCTTAGTGCCCCTGGCAGGGGCCCGTGGGAGCTCTCAGAGTTTAGCTAATCAAAGCCCTCAAATTGCTGACAAAAAAATTGTGCAGGGAACCAAGGAGCAACATATACCAAGGGAGATGAAACCCCGGGGGAGGGACTCACCCCACATTATGGTAGGTATCTGGTATGTGCCACTGCGAAGTTAAAAGTGGGGGGGGGGCTCTAGAACTAACTCAGACCTGAAAATGGTGGTCTCTGGAACTAAGTTTGTTGAATGTGGTATGCTCTGGAACCGGCTATGTTCGAAAATGGGGGTCTCGGAACTAGCTAGGATTTCGGTGAAATTCAATGCTATGAAATTGGACACGTTTAAAAGAGGGGGTCTCCGGAACTGTGGGGGAACAGTGATTGCTTTAAAATCTATGTTGGAGCACTTGAACCAAAATGTTGTATTATGTAGAGGAGAGAAAAACATGACCCGGAGAGAGATGAACGCGCGCACACGCAGACACACACACACGCGCGCGCGTGCGCATACACACACTAACTAACTAGACAGAGGGCACTCACGGAGAGAGCATACCTCCGCCAGAGACATACGCCATACGCCATACGACTCACAAACACACGAATAACCCACGATATACGCCAGCCGTACATGTATGTCGCTCCGCTGCTCAGTCAGCAGCAGCCGGCTGTGGCTGGCTCGCTCGCTGACGCGCTAATATCGATCGCGTCACACACACACACACACACACACACACACACACACACACACACACACACACACACACACACACACTCCACTTCGTAGGCGGAGGTAAAAATAAGATAGCATGTAAGAGTATTATTAGAGGCAGTGGCGTATCTAGGGGAGGGGCAAGGGGGCAACGTGCCCCGGGCGCCAATGTTCAGGGGGCGCAAAAAGCAAAGGTAAAAAAAACGCAAAAAGGCAAAGGAAAAAAAAACAATCTGTCAACTAAATGATATTTTGAAATAGTTCAATCCTTTATTTGACAAGTTGATTACCCATGGGCGTGTACAGGGGGGGGGGTGTCCAGGGGGTCCGGACCCTCCCCCTGCTCGCGCAGAAAACGCATCTAAGGGGGTCTAATTTCAAAATATTTGTGGGGGAGGGCCCCCCAGACCCACCCTTCGCGTGCTCACAAGTTTGGGTTACGGTTAGACCCTTGATACAAATCCTGTGCACGCCCCTGTTACCTGGACCTGGGATAGTAGCTGTAGTTTAGAAGTATTGGCATCCTAATCTGAGGAACAACCAAAAACTCAACATTAAATTTTTTTATTAATTTTTTTCATTGTCGTCAGAAGTTGGAAGGGGCGCAATTTTAGCACAAGATTGACATCGATTATCAAATTAAGCACAGGTTTTATATGGATTGAATTTCGACACTTAATTTTTCGATTTTTCGATGAAAGTGGTCCAGCTTGTAGGCTACATCACTCATTTTTGGGCGATCCCCCTATTATTTGCAAGAATCTTCTTCTTTACCTTTTCTTGCAAATGATGGGGGGAGGGGGGAGGGGGGTGACCCCCCACCCACCCATCATTTGCAAGACATTTGCAAGATGTTTCTTTTTCTTTTTTCTTTTTTCTTTTCTTTTTCTTTTTCTTCTTCTTCTTATTTCTATGGCATTCTGTACTGTCAGTGTGTTACATGTAACTTATGCCACTTCCAGTGGCCACTGCCAGTGCATGTGGTGGTGATAGTACTGTGTAGTTTTTGCCTGCGTTAATTAGTTACAGGTGGCAGCTCTCTATTTCAGCCTGTAGGATTGCGTAGGTAAATGGATGAGTGCTTACCTATTGTGTCTTGCAAATAGTTGTTGCTACTACGTACAATGGGAGGTTCCATCTTTAATCTTAATTAGACACTTAAACGTACGCGCCATCTCGTGGCAACTTTCATAACGATCCCAACGAACATTCCTTTGAGAAGGTTCCTGATACCATCCCTGTGTCTTCCACTGTTTCGGCGCGTATGTGAACACATTTGGAACTAACAAGGTTTACTAGAATCCCACCACTCCTCCACAGAGTCACCGCAGTAGACGTGAGATGAGCGCTGTTGCTCCACAGCACTTGTTTTACTTTTTTGTAGTAAAAAGGGGGGTCCGGACCCACTCGACCCCCCTCTGGATCCGCCCCTGAAGTACAACAGTTGTATAAGTGTTACTGTATACAATGGAGTAGAGATGACCATTTACCAAGAAACTTTGTCATATTGTTATTTGTCTTAGCAATATATTTTTCAGTACACATACAATATTTATAATGTTGGCTTTTACAGCAGCAAAGGTTGGTCTACAATATTATTCTTAAGCTTACATTTGTAAATTGTAAACTTTGCATTCTGAATACATAAATTGACAATAATGTCTACATCATACAATCCGAGGATAATATCTGTTTTGGAAAACTGATATAATTGTGTAAAACCATTGTTGCCCAACCAGGAGTGTAGTTCAAGCCAGACATCAGTTACATAATCGCATTCCACAAACAGATGACCAAGTGTTTCATTAGTATTTTTACAAAAGGAACACAAATCATCATCCACAATATTAACGATGAACAAAAAACGATTGGTTGTGAGTATTCTGTGAAGGACTCTGTATTGAAAGTATCTAAGATTAGTGTCGATAGAAGTCTGGAAAGGCAAGCTGTAGAAATATTTCCAGTCATCACTATTCAGCACGATGTTTAATTCCTTACACCATTTTTCTTGACTACCAACATTTGTGATATTTTTATTTTTATTAAATAGGTTGTAAAACCGTTTACAGCCTTTTGATGCACTATATACAGAATAGACTGCAGGTGATATTGATGGACCGATGTTGAGAAGAGTGGAATTGTTTGTAATTTGCTCCAACCAATCCTGTGGCATTGCTTTGTGCAACCTTATTACATCGGTAAAGGTGGCTTTTATATTATATTTTGCTTTTAATTGACCTAGTCGCATGAGATCACCGTTATCATCAAAGAGATTTTTAACAAATAGATCTGCATAGAATAGCAAATCTGGAAGTTGACGATACATCCATTCATCCATCCATTCATCCATCCACCCATCCATTCATCCACCCATCCATCCATCAGTCCATCCATCCATTCATCCATTCATCCATCCATCAATCCATGCATCCATCAATCCGTCTATTAATCCATCCGTCTATCCATCCATCCGTGTATCCATCCATCGATTCATTCGCCCATCCATCCATCCATCTATCCATCCATTCATTCATCTACCCATCCTTCCATCTATCCATCTATCCATCCATCTATTCATCCATCCATCTATTCATCCATCCATCCATTCATCCACCCATCGATCCATCTATTTATTCATCCATTCATCCATCCATCCATCCATGCATTCATCCACCCACCCATCAATCCATTAATCCATCCATCCATCCATCAATCCATGCATGCATCCATTCATCCATCCATCCATCCATCCATCCATCCATCCATCCATCCATCCATCCATCTATTCATCCATCCATTCATCCATCCATTCATCCACCCATCCATCCATTCATCCATCCATCCATCCATGCATCCATTAATTCGTCCACCCATCTATTTATCTATTCATTCATCCATCCATCCATCCATCCATCCATCTATTCATCCATCTATCCATCCATCCATTCATCCACCCATCGATCCATCTATTCATTCATTCATCCATCCATCCATCCATGCATTCGTCCACCCATCCATCCATTCATCCATCCACACATGCATCCATTAATTCGTCCATCCATCTATTTATCTATTGATCCATCCATTCATCCATCCATTCATCCACCCATCTATCCATCCATCCATCCTCAACTATAATATCGGGCTTATCCACAAACTATGTATGGTCGATGAAAGCAGTAGGCCTACACATCGTCTCATGTGTAGACTTAAGTTGAGAATAGGAAGAGAAGCAAGACAAGTATCTTATGGCAGGGTCATAGTTGGACATTATGGCATAAAAAATAATAATCAATAAAATAAATTTAAATATTGTTAAAACGCACGTTATTCTAACATTAATTCAGGTTTTTCTCTACTTTCGTTAATATTTTATTACTTGAGACTTAAAAAAAAGTTTTTTTAGTGGCCATTTTACCGGCATTTATGTGGTATTGTTGAGCGATATTGAGTGAATAAACGTTGAGACTTTGCCAGTAAATACAATTTCTGTTTGTTCACCATCATTTTATCATCGTGAAACTGTCCAAGTGTCTGCATGTGTCTATAGCCGGATAGTCTCTTTCAGACACGCCGTAGGTAACATACACGCGCACACACACACACATACACACACACACACACACACACACACACACACACACACACACACACACACACACACACACGCGCGCGCGCGCGCGCGCGCACGCACACACACACACACACACAGCCTGTATGCAGATTTTTACGGGAGGGTGCAATCCAATGAGAAGAAGACAGAATGAGCGCCGTAGGCGCCAGTCTCTAGGGGTGTCCGGGGGCATGCCCCTCCGGAAAATTTTGAAAAATAGGTTGTCTGAGACCGCATTTCGCGCGTTTTGAAGGCAGTATGATATGAAAACAGGCAGCCAAAAGCGAACCTCAAAACGCGGACATTTCTCAAATTTTTGAACTTCAAAATGGATTTTTTTGGCAAACAGTCTACTTAAAGGCCTCCTTTAGTGATGAAAAATAGTTACATATATCAAATTAACTATGTTATGTACAACTACTAAGAAATTTACAGGTTGAATGGTTTACGGATGTATGAGAAAAACGCATTTTTTGATGGACACAATGTTAAGAATTTGCGGGAACGCAAAAGCGCCACCTACTTTGGCGCGTGACGTAGTGTGACGTGAGACCAGGCACTCTCGCTTGTTTACCTGTTGCCAAGCGTGTACATTTGAGCCTGTACAATGTACAATGTGAACACCTATTCAGAGTCGTCTCTAGACTAATATCAGTTTCGTACGATACGGATGAGCAGTCAATCAGAATTGATAAAGATGAAAATGAAGTAGAATTTATTTCCCAAGGCGTTATTTCGAAATCTGGCGCCACCGCCGCCATCTTTGTCTCGTTAAGTATGAATGCGAATGGACTCCCGTACCCGTAGCCTCGAGACATTAAGATACGGCTACCGTACCCGTAGCCACTGCCAAAATTATTACGTATACACTGTAAGCAGATTGGCATGAGCTGAGTAAAGCAGCATATGGTTGGAACCGATTTTATTGTCTGTGTTAATTTAATTGTTTTGTGTTGGTTTTATTTGGTGCTCAATTGCTCATAATAAATAATATGGCAGTTGGATGTTTATGCCGAATATGAGTCACGACATACTGCAAAAAAAATATTATAAGTTACAGCCGAGGATAGCTTTGTGCTCATGCATTGATGCAGGCTTTGTGTGCGGCGCAACGCGGGAAGAACCTGGTCTCACGTCACAGCCGTTTTCCCGCCAGGTGGCCGGTTTGGCAGAAGATTTGATTTTCAACATTCATAGACCCAACATAAAGACGTGTTTTAAATATCACAGAGGCAACTAAAAAACATACGAATGCTTTGGTTATTTACGGTATAATACTAGCATCAAATAATTGTAAAAATTAGACAGTTTATAGATATCACTAAAGGCGGCCTTTAATGTAACATGTATTTTACAATTTTAGAGAATAACAATGTCAATGTGACTATTTAAAAAGAAAAAAAATAGAAATAAATTAAGTTGTAAATCCGTATTATTTCACTTTCTTTTAAATCGTTGGTCCACAAAAAAGTGGACCGCCGCAGCCTGTGTGTGTGTGTGTGTGTGTGTGTGTGTGTGTGTGTGTGTGTGTGTGTGTGTGTGTGTGTGTGTGCCAGGCGCGTAGCCAGGGGGGGGCGGTGGGGGCGGTCGCCCCCAAAAACGCCGGCCAAAAAAAGAGAGAGAGAGAAGAGAAAAAAGTTAGAGGACGTAGGAAGAAAAGGAGCATACAAAGACACATGACAAAGACTGTGTTAAAAAGATTATAAAAGAAACAACAGATATCTTTTAATTATTTAAAAATATTTTGTGAAATGAGCTTTGAGCCCAGCGCAGTTCGCCTTTCATCCAGCTTGGCATAACATATCATGCGTACCTAGCAAGTTGCAAGTTGGTGTAGCTGCAGTAGTGAAGGATAAACCCCTCTTGCCGAATATTTCCATTGTGCCATGCACATGCTGAACCTTTGCGCCACCAAAACAACTCAAGTAGTTTCTATCAGGAATTGTTTAGACATTATCCAGCAAATGACATCCTTCTTCAACAGTTGTGCCAAAAGGGTTACCCATCTAGAAGCAAAAACTGCAAATGCAGGCATAGAGGAGAGTAAGCAACGAAGGCTGAAAACTCTTTGCCAGACGAGATTCCTAGAAAGACACGAGGCTGTTATAAACACCCTCTCTCTCTCTTGCCATATGTCATTCGGGTGGTGGAGAATATGGGATGGCAAATGCCAGAAGCGAGAAGAGACGCTGCAAGTCTTCTCAGAGCCATCGCTTCATTTGATTTCTTGGTGTCTCTCCACATCCTGGCGAAGGTAAGCGTCAAGAGGTATGCAGTCTGTCGGCCTAGATCTGTTAGAAGCTGTGACACTGGTGAAAGATGCCACAGATGTACTAATGTCATGGAGGAACGATGACACATTTGACAGTCTGTTTGCCAATGCTGAGAAGATGGCTAATGATTTGAATGTGACAATGGAGCGCCCTAGTACTGCATCCCGTAGTGTTTATCGTCCCAATGCCACTTCTGGAGTTCATGTTCAGAATTCAACGCAAGAGTACTACAAACTGAATGTCTTTCGCCCTCTCATCGACAATATTGTGGCACAATTACATGACCGCTTCAGTCCCACACAAAGAAAGATAATGCATTTGATGCATCTAGTTCTAGCCTACATCAGCGCCACCTATGAAGATGTGCTTCCTGCAGCTGAGATGTATGAGAGCATGATCGACATCAGCTGTCTTTGAAGGCGAGTTCGCTATATGTCCTATATGGCTAAAGAGATGGGGTAATACAGAAGCAGGGGAGAAGAAAGCTGTGAACACAGAGGTTCTTGCACTGGAAGAGTGTTCACAGATAACCCTACCCAACATCCACTTGCTCCTTCAGGTTTTGGCAACCCTGCCAGTTACAACAGCCCAGGCTGAACGAACTTTTTCAAAGTTGGAGAGAACAGCAACAGCAATACGAGCATCAATGGGGGAGGACAGGCTGGACGCTTTACTCCTTATTCAGACTTACAGAAAGGAAACACCTTCGAGCGATGAAGTTCTAGATAACTTCTGTTTGTCACAGAGGTCCAGACGGATTCTACTTTGAGCAGCTGAGGAGAACGTAGGAATTGCTAGCCAGTATGTAGATACAACCCCGCTGCCATACCAGAAATAAGTCATAATGTGGCAAATAACGACTAAAATATTTCCTGCTAGCAATTATAGAAATCTTATGATGAAATGCTGATTGTTTGGTGATTGGTTGATTTAAACGTCAATATATTTATCACATGCATGATGCTCATTTCTGAAAATATCCTAAAAAAAATCGAAATCTGGTTTAACAATAAATCCCATATTATTTTTGAAAATTCAGGATTAAGAGTCAAGAACGATACAACGAATCGTCTTCTTTCTCTAATAATTTAATGAAACCTCAAAGCTTGGAAACTCCCCCCTCCCTGCACCCACCCCCTATGGAGCGTACTCAGCGCGCTCCGCACGCTCTTTAAGTGATTCGCACACTTCACGTGCTCATTGCCGCCCCCCCCCTAAAATAAAATCCTAGCTACGCGCCTTGTGTATGCGTGGGTGTGGGTGGGGTGGGGGGGGGCGCACCCGTCGCACGTAACGTACCCACTAATCTCTGCTATACTAACGTAGTAACTATAGCCATAGGCCCCTACTAACTATATATAACGTTAGTATAGTAGAGATCAGTGGTCGCACCCCCTTCCTTACGACGGGCCTGGGAGGTATCAGAGCATATAATTCAACTAATTTATCACTGATGAACTGATTATCAACTGATAAATCAATTAAGGTGATTTATATGCTCTGGAAGTATGATAAGCACACTTGTTGTTGGCACTGGATTTTGACGTCAACCCTAAAGCACCGTACGAATTGTTTATTTAAGCGCTCGTTAGATGGCGCGCACGACAATGCAAATGGCCTCCCCCGTTGCGCGAATGTAGTTTCATAACTCCAAGGAACTGTGCCGAAGAATAAGTCAAGACCTCAAGGGTAATCCAATTTATAGCTCTAGTACTATAGCCCGCTGACATTGACTGCCGCTGGGGTGGCTATAGTACTAGAGCTATCCAATTTATAGCTCTGCACTGCGGTCACATTGCCAACAACGACAACAACAATTTCATTTGCTCTCTACATCTATTACTATACTAATATTCACTGATTTTACAATTACTGACGCACACAGTAGTCCGTACACTGTCAGGCCAGTACGCTGCAGTGTTGGTGTGTTTACTCTTACTCAGGTTACTGTTATACTGACAGTATTATTATTAGTCAAACATTTACTAATAGTACATTATACTATTACTAGCAAATACCCATGCTCCGCACGGAGTTGAATGTTTGGCCAAAGTCGACTGTGGCATATTGTAAACCAGTAAATATTTGCGGCTATTTTTTTGCGGTTCTGGTAAAATTTCCTAAAAGATCTAAATTTTACCCTTTTTAAATTTGCGGACATGAAGATATCCCTTCAGTTTACTCCATAAAAACAGCCAAATTTAAACAGCCAGGTAAAATAAAGACATTCCTTCAGTTTACTCCATAAAAACAGCAAAATTTAAACAGGGTTACAGTAGTAGTAGATTGATATTAGAAGTTGGGTCGGTTATGGGGTGGTGCTACCTTAGTTGTTTAAAAGATTTCCTTGTAGACGACATTTTGCGTGAGGGTCCTGTTGTTGAAAAGGCCTTGTGATGAATGTTTGTCCACTTTGATGTAGATGTTGGAGTAGCCGCTGGCACGTGAAAAGGCAACATATAGCTGGCCGTGGGAGAACACAGGGGCTGGGAGGTAGAGTCCGAGTTTGTCGAAAGTCTGGCCCTGGGACTTGTTTATAGTCATAGAGTAGGCAAGTCTGATTGGAAATTGAATCCTCTGTAGTGTGAAGGGAAGGTTTGCGTCGGATGGGGCAAGTTTAACACGCGGCATGAGGACTCTTTGTGAGACATGGCTTCCAGTGAGGATTACGGCATCTAGAATATAGTCGTGGGGGTTCCTAATGTATAGTCTGGTGCCGTTGCAGAGTCCTTTAGTTATATCTAAGTTGCGTAATAGCATGATTATTACTCCTGGTTTTAAAATGAGGCGGTGTGGAGGCAGCAAATTTGCGATTCCCAAACCGTATAGCTATGGAAGAAAAATTGAGCAACGTGATTGGCTAGAAAATGTTTAGGACACGCCCACTATCG
>NW_014579868.1:4085-12878 GCF_000485595.1 Priapulus caudatus | reverse complement strand
GGGGGGGGCAGTTGCTCTTTCACCAGAGATGCAGGTCATGATAGAGTTTATGCGGCAACAACAAGAACAAAATCGACAACAACAAGAACAACATCGGCAACAACAAGAAAAACAACAACAGCAGCATGCATTACAACAACAACAACATCAACTTCTGACAGAGTTACTTGCAGATCGAGGAGCGGTAGCAGCCGCTGGGCATAGAGAGTCAAGCTCATCAATGTATAAGTTAGTGGGCATGCATAAGCTGACACAGGAGGATGACATTGACTGTTACTTACAGACATTTGAGAGACTATGTATTGCGCAGAGCAAACCTAGAGATCGGTGGACGGCTATTCTAGACCCATTGCTATCGGGGCGAGCTCAGAAATGCTTATTTCGTATAGCAGATGACGTCAGACAAAACTTTGAGCTAGTGACAGCGGCTATACTCGCAGCGTACAATCTGACCTGTCAGCGTACGTCACCTTTGAACGCGGTTCTAGCGGACGCTAAGGACAAAGAGCGGGTGTGCCATGTCGACCAGCTGAAACTGGTCGAATAACGGGCCGCACGGGTCGAATGTAAATACGTCCAAGTGAATGCATAACTCGGCAGGGGAAGAGCAAATTATCCTGCCAGTTATGCGCGAACGATAGTGCTGCGCTATGAGCAACGGTAGCGGCAGCACATAACATGCGATGAGAAGGGTACATAGTGCATTTAGCATGGATACGGTTGGTATTACAGACTCCCCTCCGGGACACTGCTTCGAAGGAGGGGAGAGTGTAAGGTGTCGGTACCGTCACATACGGGTCGAAGCCATTCTACCGGAATCTACAGGATTCACACTCAGGCTTCGACCTAGGATTCCCGGCAAGCCAGGCAAGGCCACGGCTGCCAACATATATAAGGACCGCCTGGGATCAACTTGTGCCGTATCCCCCACCGCCTGCAAATGGCTGCAAAAGCCTTGGAGCGAAACTGCGCCCCATTGTCGGAGATCAGCCAGCGAGGGGGCCCAAAAACCGAACAAAACGATCTGTCCAGGCTCAATGCTACCTTACTGCCTGTAGCCTTCCTTAAAGGAATAAGTTGCGACCATTTAGAGAAGTGATCCGTAATCACTAATATGTATTCGTGTCTCCCATATGACACGGGTAACGGCCCCATCAGGTCAATGGCGGCTTTTTCTCCCGGGTATGATGACTCCGTCGTCCGCATAAAACCCACCTGTTTCCGATACGAGGGTTTTACGACCCTACACGTCGGGCACGCTTTCACGAAATCTCGGATACCTCTAGCCATCAGGGGCCAAAAAGCGACAGTGGCTTGATGGGGCCGTTACCCGTTACGGTTGGTATTACAGACTCTCCTCCGGGACACTGCTTCGAAGGAGGGGAGAGTGTAAGGTGTCTGTACCGTCACATACGGGTCGAAGCCATTCTACCGGAATCTACAGGATTCACACTCAGGCTTCGACCTAGGATTCCCGGCAAGCCAGGCAAGGCCACGGCTGCCAACATATATAAGGACCGCCTGGGATCAACTCGGGGTGCTCCATTCTACCAGACGGCCAGGACACCGACCGACGTAAGGATCAAACCCTTACAAGAAGTGCATCAATATTATAAGATGACGCAGGACACTATTTCTTCAATGCAAAGTCAGGAGCTAATTATAATATAAGAACCAATAAACGTGCATTCCTTGTTATCACTTCCACATATATGTATATCAGTCTACAGTCACACGTACATGTACATCTCAGTTTAGTCACGTACGTACATCAGACTGTAGACCGATATGTGACTGTAGATTGAGATGTGCGTATGTGACTGAGATGTGCGAATCTACAGTAACATACACACTTCTCAATCTACAGTCACATATGCACATCTCAAATCTACAGTCACATACACACATCTCAACCTACAGTCTCATACGCACATCTCAACCTACAGTCACATACGCACATCTCAACCTACAGTCATATACGCACATCTCAATGTACAGTCACATACGCACATCTCAATCTACAGTCACATACGCACATCTCAATCTACAGTTACATACGCACATCTCAATCTACAGTCACATTATACGTGTATTTTGGTGAGGGTTATTGGCACGTATAACGCATTCAAAATCTAAAACGTTATCTGGGACAGAATTATTCGGTCTAGGAGGTATGCAGGCCCTAGCTGCGTGTTTACATCTCAGTCTACATGCAGTCACATACGTAACACTGAGTTTACAGTCACATCTTAATCTACTGTCACATACGTAGCCTCGTAGGCGCCTACATCTACATACAGTTAACACGTACAACGGTACATGCATACACATGATTATGATACGGCGTACAAACGTATTCTCACACAATTGAACATGAAAACCCGTATCTACTCATTCCACGCAATGATAAGCTCACATGATCACATTGAATGGCACAATTAATTACACTAATAACGATATTATGAGTAGTTATTTAAGAATTATTGTGCCTGTGTGCCGATTTGCCTGTGTTGTCTGCTTAGATTTGCACAAAAATGGTGCCACACATAGTCGTAGAGATGGCAGCACTTACCGATCGCAATGGCGACCTGCTGAAGGGAAACCTGTCGAAGTGTTGTTGTCGTTGAAATGTTGCTTTAGTAACGTTGTCATGCAAAATAAAGCCTAGTGACATAGCGCATCATCCTCGCGACATTGGAAACCCCCCGGTAAGAGGAAAATGGGCACATTTCTTACGGCGGTTTCGGAGGAGTTACGTGAAATTACGCGCGGCCGTTACAGTAATACTATAGATAGACATAGCGTCATTATTATGACAGTATTATTGCTAGTAGTATCATGCATATATACTCATATATAGATATGCTGATAATTTAGTATTTCTGTTATGCTGTGATTAGGGTTACAATTCGGTTGGGGTTAGAGTTGGGGTAAAGGTAAGAGCTTTGATTAAAGCCTCACAATGCGCATCCAAACGCTAATTTCTACAGTACTAGACTAGCAAATACTTCGTGGCATGAATAATCACACTACCTTATGACAAAATAAACTCTAGTGCCTCCCATTTCACTGCGCGTTGTCTTATAAAAGGTATTTGAAAATATCTCCACTGTTGTTCAAATTCTCCGATGTTGTTGACACGTTTGTGTTGCTCTGCCAGGCAACCGTCCAGCGGGTGTAGCAAAGATTTCTACGGCCCGTGTGCGTTTTTCGCTTGCACGCTGCTAGCGCAATGTTCGCGCTGTTACTGTTAGCGATATCAAGCCTAAAATCAATACGTTATTTTCACGTTTATTACGCGCTGCCTATAAATCTTTCTTAATAGTCTTTGATGTTACAGGATATACCACAGTTGCACAATACTACAACTATCTTCATGCACTGTTCGCCTATGAAACAGTTTACCCGCGGGACAAAGCAGATCCTGCTCACACCCTGTAGCAACATGTGACGTCACGCAAACCTAAGTCGATGCTTATGTTGTTTGAAACAATTAGGTTGGCGCCTGATTACTTGTTTCGCACCTCTTTCTGTTGGGAACGCGCAGTCAAATGTAGGAACTAGAGTTTTTTTGTCATAAGGGGTGGAGTGTATTAGGCCATGCCCACAAAGTAGTTGCTGTCTCAGTACTGGAGAGTTTCTAGGCGTGGATGCGCATTGTGAGGTTTAGGTTAGGATAATTGCGTTATCTTGTTAGGATTAAAGCTGCGTCTGATTTCGCAACAAAATGCATAAATACACCAGTTTAAGGATTGAGATTGATGTCCCGATGAAGACCTAATTGTCATTTTTGTCAATGTGGGCTTAGCCTTTTTAAAATCTACAGGGGGTGTTTGTTGAAGGTGTTGTTTTGTTGGTTCCACTTTTTCGGGGACGAGAAACATTATGTCCAGTTCACAGCAAGTGTGGGAAAAAACCGTGGTTTAAGAGACCACTTACTCGCCGTTTTCCGACTGTTTCTCACCATTACTACGCTGCGAGAATTTCCCTTGATCTTCCTGTGCTACGGCTTTTTTCAAATCTACTCTGCGTATTTGCGCGCGCCATTTACGGACTGATACTACTTGCCTCTCCGCACGTAAATTACCTGGAAATCCGTTGATAATTCGGTTGGTTTTTTGGAAAGTCATAATGAATAAGAAAATGGTTAAAGCCATTGATGTTGACTGTTCCCTACTGCCCTCTCGCCGCGCAACTGGTGATGTATAGGGAATTTCGCCCCCGCCCCTCTTCCAGCTCCCACTGGTCCGCACGTCTGAGTGTCGCTGGGCGCGCGTAAGGGGATGTATACAGTGGTGAATAGCCTGCGCGGTATATACAGGGATNTGTGTGTGTGTGTGTGTGTGTGTGTGTGTGCGTGCGTATGTACGTGTGCGTGCACGTGTGCGTCTACTCACATCTTGTGTTCACAGTTGTGAGTTTGTGTGTGCAAATCCAACGCAACGTGAAATTGCAATTAACAGCATAATTACATGGCGGGACAATTTCTTAGTGCAACCCTAAACAGAATACTGGCGACTATATAGTGAAAAGCCCGCCGCGATTGAAGCAGATAGATCAAACAACGGTGATTTTTTTCCTCATAAGACGTTGAGTGTATGTTCACCAGGACGAATCGATGCATTATCCTCACTCATCGATAGGGTGCATTAAAGCCTTCTCTACATTGAATCGATAGAGATCCTTGATATGTGCAGAGATGGCTGAAGATGACACCGACAACTTCATCGTGATAACACACTAACCGTGATCTCATCGTGATAACACACTAACCGTGATCTCATCGTGATAACACACTAACCGTGATCTCATCGTGATAACNTCATCGTGATAACACACTAACCGTGATCTCATCGTGACAACACACTAACCGTGATCTCATCGTGATAACACACTAACCGTGATCTCATCGTGACAACACACTAACCGTGATCTCATCGTGATAACACACTAACCGTGATCTCATCGTGATAACACACTAACCGTGATATCATCGTGACAACATGAAATCAGTCAAAGCACGACGAACTGACGACTTTTCCGACGGATTCTCCAGCGGTACCGGTGGCGGCATTTGTGTCACGGGAGATGAAAGAGCTTCAGTTGCTTCTTCGGTGGTGTAGACAAACGCTGCAACGTCTGTTGACTGCGTCGACGTGAACGCAGACGCGCAGAGCGTCCCGCAGAGGAGTACATAGAGCGCAAAACTCCCGCGCAGTGCTGTCTTCATCGTGTATCTATTACTCGTGCTGTCGTCAGGCCACTCGCTAGATCCCTCGCTAGATCACTCGCTAGATCACTTGCTAGATCACTTGCTAGATCACTCGCTAAATCACTCGCTAAATCACTCGCTAGATCACTCGATAGATCACTGGCTAGATCACTCGCTAGATCACTCTCTAGGTCACTCGATATATCACTCGCTAGATCGCTTGCTAAATTACTCGCTATAGATCACTCGCCAGATCACTCACTAGATCACTCGCTATAGATCACTCACCAGGCCACTCGCTAGATCACTCGCCAGATCACTTGCTAGATCACCTGCCAGATCACTTGCTAGATCACTCGATAGATCACTTGCTAGATCACTTGCTAGATCACTCGCTAGATCACTCGCTAGATCACTCGCTAGATCACTCGTCAGGCCACTTGCTAGATCACTCGCCACATCACTCGTTATATATCACTCACCAGGCCACTTGCTAGATCACTCGGCAGATCACTTGCTAGATCACTCGCTAGGTCACTCGCTAGATCACTCGCTAGATCACTTGCTAGATCACTTGCTAGATCACTCGCTAGATCACTCGATAGATCACTCGCTAGATCACTCGCTAGATCACTCGCTAGATCACTTGCTAGATCACTCGTCTTCTACCGCGCCCGAGAGAAGCTCTGCCGACGGTTCCTAGCTGTCTCATAACTTAACGACCGCCTCTCTGCGGAGCTTGGCCGACGCGGGCGACACCTCGTTCGCGACTGCGCGCGAGTTCGTCGCCGCGCCGACGACAAGCGCACGATCACGGCGGCGGGATAGTTTAAAAGCGATAGTTATCGCTATAGAAGCTGCATGTTTGTTGTAATCGCACACTCGTTTAGTTGAAATCGATTACGTCCTACGCTTCAACGTTATCACGTGCTCGCCACCTCTGTAGCGAAACTACGCGCGTAGGTTTTACCTTCACCCACTGTACAATCTTGAGAACGGAAATGGCCGTAGTAAGTAAGTACAGAGGTATTACCAGTAGACGATGTCACAACATCTCGAGGCTTTTGCGGATGCTGTCATCTTCCTAGAACCGAACACGGCGACGTTGGCGATGTTTCCGAGAAAGGTCACACAGCTGAGGAATCCGTAAATGCCGCCCCACATCACATCCTTGACAGTCCACGTCCCAGCGCGCACGGTGCCGTGGCAGTTTTTAACACGCTGCTGCTCTGTCTCGCGGTGATCGAAGGCACGGGTTCGGGTGCGTACTTCGTAGAGTTGACCGTGGCGACGTACGGACCAGCGGACTGCAACCAGATAGCGCTGCGGGTGCTGGGACAGCTCGGTGACCTCGCATACTACTCCGCTACGTGGATAATCGCTTTGATTTCCGTCACGCGTTACGTTGCGGTTGGCGCGCCCATCAAGTTCAAGCAAACGTGCACGGTGCGCAGCGCACGGCGGGCTGTTGCCGTCTGCGTCGGCTTGCTGACGCTCGAAGAGATACCGATGTGGGTGAACATCTTCATCGTCAGATACGATCCGACGTTGGCGATATTGTCTGATCGGCTCCTTTGATAATTATAGTATTATAGGCAAACAATAATATTTCTTCTTTTTTGTAATTCTCTTTGAAATATTTAAAGATGGCAGTTTAGTCGATAAAAGATTTAGCCTACCCAGTATAGTTTCAGTCAGTGAAACCGCACATATATAGCAAAGCAAACGATCCCTTATACCTAGCTGTAAGCTAGGGAATGACCCTGACGAGTTGATACTTCCATAACCGAGGGAGCGACAGTTTGCGATCTCTTACCAAAGAACCCAAACAAAATGGCTCGATATTTCGGCGTCAGGAAAAAGTAGACGAATACGTTCGCCGATGTATTAATTCCGAAAGACACAGGCACCGACCACAGCAGGACGGGATAGGCGGCGAAGTCGATGCTGGTGGTCCGCTGCAGGATGATGTTGACGGCCGCGTAGCCGTTACAACCTAAGAAGATGCTAAGCAGCACGAGTAACATGCGCACCGTGTGCTGCTGCTCGTCCGCCTGCGCACTCTTGCGCTTCCTCTGAAATTTGGAAATATGCATTTTATTAATTAAATATATAAATCATTGTAATACGGTGTTAGCATAATTTGACACTGTTGCTGTTAACTGCTATTTTACTGTAGGCCTATGTCTACTATATTGCGAATCATCTGATGAGATGAAAAATGTAAAATGTAAATGTAAATGTAAAATGAAAGATAACGGATTGCACGAAACGTGGCTCAGTTTCAAACATCTTTCGCTTCGCAATCAATGCGTCTACGTATCGATGGCGACGGCTGGTTCTACTCTGGCTATTTGCAGTAAGATATTCGCAACGTGTGTAATTTCTGTGCAGTGCATTATCTGAGCAAATGTTATATGAGCAAACATTCGTGCGATGTGCGAAGATGTGAATGCAGCTATAAATCACACTTAAAACGACAAATATTTCTAGAATATTCTTCTAGGTTTATAGATCATGATTATGGATCATGATTCGAAAGCAGCGGCATGCTAAGAGCCATCTATATTTACGAAGATGCCGTTCGCACTAAGTGATCTATACTGTATCCTTGGTTAACAACCTAAATTTCTAATAAAATGCTAACAAAAAATCAGTCGAACACTGGCTATTCATGTTACATGTCTTTAATGCTTTGGGGTTGGAAGAATCAAATATATAAGGTTTTTCGCACCCTAGCGATGCGATATAATAAATGTCATTTGATTTGCAGCCTATTGCGCACAATGTGTCTTACTAATTACAGGCATGTTAGCTTTCAATCGATTGCATCAATAGGGAACACAATATAGTATAATAGCCAGCTTTTTCTTGTATAATATATATAATACTTAATGATACATGCCGCTACACGAACGTCTGTGAACACATCAGACCGCAAAATGCAGTAACGTAGCCCGAACCCCCACAACGCGCTAAGCTGCAAGATTGTGTATTCGGTTACAAAGGACGTTAAGAGAGGCGTCATTTCTGGACGTTAGTGCGTGAAGAGCAGGCAAGTAAGGATCCGCAAGAGCTGTATAGATTAGTCCCGGGTTATTCTGATTTAGGCCGGTTTAGTAGATTAGGCGATTAGTCCATGGTGGGCAGCTCGGGAACTAACTCGGCCCTTTGCCTCAGTGTTGCCGTGCGGCGTTTAAATACCATCTACTCCTAAATTCCTATCATAAGCATTTCTTGCTATTTAATCTATCGTTAGTCTCCGACATCTTTCCTGCCGATGCTGTGCATAGAGCGCTTCTGTTATTTGTCCGAATAAAGTCGGGCGAAGCAGTCTTCGTACGACAAGTTGGGCCATTCTCAGCTCTGCAAGCACCGACCGCCTTAGTAAAATTATGGCCGACGGCGTGACCATGTGCTTCTTTTTCCCACACACGACCACAGCACACAGCCCGGCCGCGCGCCTCGACCACGACACACACACGCACACACACACCCACAACGACCACACACACACCCCCCGCCCCGCCACACACCACACAACGAACCATCACACCACACACGACCCCCGCCGACGGGCC
>NW_014579868.1:0-4075 GCF_000485595.1 Priapulus caudatus | reverse complement strand
CACACACACACACACACACACACACACACACACACACATGCACACACACACAAACACACACGCGCGCGCGCGCGCACGCGCACACACAGGTAGGTTACGAGTATCTGCGTTGTGAGAGCAAAATGTTCTTTGCTCTGTCAACAAGTAAATTGGCAGACGCGCCTGAAAAAGCAGCAGCCTGCGAGCAATCTACTAAATGAGGCAGCGAAATAATCAACCAGACACTGCACGCAATCGAAGCCGCCGACGCTACGCCACACCGATCTCGGTTCGCAACTAATCGTAGCACATCAGTACATGATTATGCGATGATGATGATGCAGCGGTGGCATGTCGTCGGTCTCTTTTTGCCGCTCTGCCCGATTATCTGTACGTTGCACGCGCTACCGACGAATACGTCGGTTACCGATTATGCCCTTGCGACAACATCAGCCGACGTATATCATGAGGTGGTGAACGGTTGTCGGACGCAGGGTTCATTAACAAGTGCCGTGCGTTATCAGTTAGTTCGCCCTACGTCGGCGAAGTTCAACATCAGTTTTTCTGCGGTGGCGAATGATTCGCAGGATGACGAATCAGTGGATGCGGTCTCCGCCAAGTATTACTACGGCAACTGCCACGGCACCGTGCGCGCCAAACTGCCACGGCACCGTGCGCGCTGGGACGTGGACTGTCAAGGATGTGATGTGGGGCGGCATTTACGGATTCCTCAGCTGTGTGACCTTTCTCGGAAACATCGCCAACGTCGCCGTGTTCGGTTCTAGGAAGATGACAGCATCCGCATTTAACACGCTGCTGCTCTGTCTCGCGGTGATCGAAGGCACGGGTTCGGGTGCGTACTTCGTAGAGTTGACCGTGGCGACGTACGTGGAGATAGTAACAATACAGCAGTAAGCGATACACAGTAACCATACACAGTAGCATACCAGTAACATACCAGCACATACACAGCATACATACCAGTAACATACACAGTAAGCTATACACAGTAAATACACAGCAACATACCAGTAGACATACACGTAACATACACAGGTACATACACAGGCAACGATACACAGCAACATACACGTAACATACACAGTACATACAGCGTAACACTACACAGCAACATACACAGCACGGATACACACGTAACATACACAGCAACATCACAGCAGGTAACATACACAGCACATAACAAGCAACATATCACGAGTAACATACACAGTAACATACAGGACGGAGGGTCAGTAACATAAGGACAAGCAACATACAAGCAACATACGACAGCGCAAGCTTATACACAGTAACCATACACAGCTAAATACACAGTAACATCACCCAACATACAGCAGGCAACATGACATCCAGTAACATACAGTAAACATAGATACCACAAGTAAACATACACAGTAACATAACACAGCAACATACACAGCAACATACACAAGTAAACATACCCACAGCATACACAGTAAACATACCAGTAAGCATAGCACACGTAACATACACAGTATACATTACACAGCAACTACACAGTAAACATACACAGCAACATACACAGCAACATACACAGCAACATACACAGCACATACACAGTAATCATACCCAGTAACAACACAGTAACATACACAGTAAAGCATACACAAGTAACATAACCGTAACATACGCAACACTAAGTCAGCAACATTACACAGTTAACATACACAGCAACATACACAGTAACAATATCACAGTAATACATACAGCAGTGATACATAGCACAGCTAAATCACAGTAAGCATATACAGTAACATAACACGCATACATACACAGTAGACATACACACACGATACACAGCAAGATACGCAGCATACACCGCTCAACCTAGCACGCAGCGAAACATACCACAGTAACATACACAGTACATACATCAGCAACATACACAGTAATCACACAGCAACTAACACAGCAACATACACAGCAGCATACAGCAGTAACATACACAGTAACATACACAGTAACATACACACAAATACACGTAACATACACAGTAACATGAGCACAGCAACATACACAGTAACATACAGCAGCAACCTACAAGTGAACCTACACAGTAGCATACACAGTAAACATACACAGTATACAACACAGGCAACATTACAAGTTAACATACAACAGCAACATAACACAGTAATCATACACAGTAACATTACTCACAGGTAAACATATGAAAACACAGTAACATACACAGTACGATACAAGCAACCATCACGTCACATACCAGGTAAATAGCACAGGGCAACATACACGAGTAATCATAGCACAGTAACTATATCACAGCATACATAACACAGACAACATACACGAGTAACCAGACACAGCAACATATCACAGCAAAATAACACAGGGCAACATACACAGTAACATACACAGCAACATACACAGTAAATACCAGTAACATAGCACAGCACATACACAGCAACATACACAGTAACTAGTATCACAGCAACAGTACACAGCAACATACACAGTACAGACAGCCGCAACAAACAGCAGGAGTGAGATACATTCAGCAACATGCTATTTATTGTCGCGCCAGTAACAACACGGATTTAGTAGCGGATCAGGGAGTAAGGATATATAAAAAACATCGTACAGGTCCTACTGTAGAGGATAATATAAATAAAGTTATTTAAGGAGCTACTAATATATCGCGTGATAATGATACAGTGTAGTAGTAGTAGTGTAGTAGTTAGTAGTAGCTAGTAGTAGTAGCGTAGTAGTGAAGTAGTTGTAATAGTAGTAGTAGTAGTAAGTAGTAGTAGTAGTAGTAGTACGTTAGTAGTAGCAGCTAGTAGTACGTAGTAGTAAGTAGTAGTAAGTAGTCAGTAGTGAGTAGTAATAGTAGTATAGTAATGAGTAGTGAGTAGTAGTAGTAGTAGTAGTAAGTAGTAGTTTGTATGTATATAGTAGTAGTAGTAGTAGTCGTAGTGCGTAGTTCGTAGTAGTAATAGTAATAGTAATAGTAATAGTAATAGTAATAGTAATAGTAATAGTAATAGTAGTAGTAGTAGTAGTAGTAGTAGTAGTAGTAGTATGTAGTAGTATAGTAGTAGTAAAGTAGTAGTTCGTCGTTGTCGACGATGGCGTTGCTGTGAACTTCACCGATGCGATTATAATTATACATGTAATATTAATGTAAAATACACATATAACACGAAATTATCGGAGCGGCAAATATTTTCACAATACTACGGAACGTAACTTTCTTTTAAAATGTAACCCCGCAAGAAACGCTCTGATATATTCATTTGATGTTACAGATTCGAAATGATCGTACCCAGACGGCACTTTGTCGCGTTCTAGCCTCTCGCTACCGGGAGCAGAAGACCTATAAAAGTCTATCATTAGTAGAATTTACGGCGATTTGGCCCACCGTCGTCGATCGTATTCCGAAGTACTTTAGTAGAATCGCTCGATATTTCGGCGTCAGGAAAAAATATACGAATACGTTCGCCGATGTTTGAATGCCGTACACGACAGGCACCGACCACAGCAGGACGGGATAGGCGGCGAAGTCGATGCTGGTGGTCCGCTGCAGGATGATGTGACGGGCCGCGTAGTCCTTGCACTCAGAAAGAATGCTACGCAGCACAGATTACGATGCGCACGGCATGTGCTGGGCTGCTCGTCCGCCTGCGCACTCTTGCGCTTCCTCGCGTTGCCGCCGACCTTCTTGCGTTTTGATGAGCGTCACCGACGACACCGTCGCCACACGAAGCCGACGATGATCGGCAGGAATCGACAGAACGTCTGTCTGATCGGCTCCAATATCGCCAACGTCGGATCGTATCTGACGATGAAGATGTTCACCCACCCTACATCGTATTCGTCTTCGAGGTCAGCACAGCCGACGGCAGACGGCCAACAGCCCGCCGTGCGCTGAGCTACCGTGTCACGTTTGGCTTGAAGGCCTGATGGGCGCGCCAACCGCAACGTAACGCGTGACGGCAATGCAAAGCGATTATCTCAGAGGCGGAAATAGTATGCGAGATTCACCGAGCTGTCCAGCACGCCCGCAGCGGCTATCTGGGTTGCCGAGTCGCTGGTC
>NW_014579867.1:22960-24491 GCF_000485595.1 Priapulus caudatus | reverse complement strand
GCGCTGGCAGCTATGGATCCGTGCGCCCGCCAATTCATTCGGCGCACGGATCCATAGCTGCCAGCGCTGCATACTGTCGTAGGACGTTCCCGCGGTCGCGTGCGCCTTGCCGCGGAACTGCGCGAAAGATCTGCGCTTGAGCGCTTGGGATCAACATCTCCTTTCGGCAACGCTTTTCTAGTATCCCGTCTCATCTGGCTGTTGCCATGGTTGCGAGTTTGAACGGACGTGTCTAGTGTACTACACGATATTTGTCTATATGGAACTCAGGAGGCCGTTGTCAGAAACATCGTAAAGTTAATGCTAATGTTAATGCTAAGATCACACTTACGACTAATGTTAATGTTACGAGAGGAGCGTTGACAGAAACACATTGCAGCTATTAGAAAACATACACATTTATTGTACATCACAGTAATTTATGCATATTATGATGGCTAACCACATATAAATAATATTTGATGAAAAACGAGGTGGTCATGAATTTCATGATGAATTTATTCTGCACAACGAGACTAATACCGCGTTCACACGGTAATGGTTTGGCTCGAGCTAAATGGGCTAAATTTGGCTCAGGCTAAATTTGGCTCGGGCTGGTTTGAGTCGGAGCGTTCACACGTACGCAAGTGAAATTAGTGATACTGTCTGTCAAATTCAAATTCAAATTCAAATTCAAATTCAAATAAATTTTATTGCACAAATATCTCACAGATACTTTGGCACTATATCGCGAGATGGCGTTGTGTACGATTCAGTGTTTAATTACATTCCAAGTTCAATAATATCAATCTTGAAAACATGCATCCTGATCAAATTTTTAGAATTTTTATATTGTTTTGGACTTTATTTCGTCGAAGTACACGTTTGACACTTGCGGCATCTACCGCTCTACCGATTTAGCTGGTGCTAAAATTTGGCTCGGGCCTGATCAGACGTTTTCGATGGGACCTAATTGGCTCGTGCTAACTGGGCACGGCCCCGAAAAACCGTTCGTGTGAATGCTCGGCTCGAGCCAAAATTGGCGCGGGCCTAATTAGGCTTGGGCTAAAAACGTCCGTGTGAACGCGCCTAAATTCTTACACTGTAACACGAGACGCGTGAGTCGTGGCAATTAAAACAAGAGAACAAATGCCATACGCCATTTGTAAATGTTTTGTTTTGTTTTATGATCGGTAGATAATTAATGATTTTGACGTGTTTTTCAAGAAAAACAAATTTTATTCATTATTATAAAATATAATATCACTATAATTGTAATTCGTAGTGTAAATGTGTTATTTTCATCTTGATATTAAAGTTACGAGAGGGTCTGGGCCCCCCCCCCCACTCTGGGCTCTCGTAATGTTAAGAGGATATTTTCGATGATTTTTCATTCTCGTAACTTTGCGATGTTTATGTCAACGGTTTACGAGTGGAAGTAAATGTTAAGACTAATGTTAAGACTAATTTTGTTTCTGACAACGGGCCCCAGGCTTCTGGCAAAACCGCGTGCCATTACAGGTAATTGCGTGTTCGGATGTATCGACTGTGG
>NW_014579867.1:15565-22614 GCF_000485595.1 Priapulus caudatus | reverse complement strand
CTATTGCATCGAAAACAAAAGTAGGGTAGGTAGGTAGGGATTGAACAGATTACTCGGTTATAGTTTTTATAGCAAGTCAACACTGTTGACGTCCCAAATGTCTACCCTCTGTGTCCCCCACTAAAATTGCGGACTGTTCGCTGGCAGCTATGGATCCGTGCGCCCGCCAATTCATTCGGCGCACGGATCCATAGCTGCCAGCGCTGCATACTGTCGTAGGACGTTCCCGCGGTCGCGTGCGCCTTTCCGCGGAACTGCGCGAAAGATCTGCGCTTCAGCGCAATTGGGATCAACATCTCCTTTCAGCAACGCTTCTCTAGTATCTCGTCTCATCTGGATAGTCTATATATAGAGACATGTTACAAGTCTAATGGCGACCCAGCTCACTGTGAGTTGCTACACTAATCTCTCGCGTCATTTAGTTTTAATACATGTAGGTACAACAGCGTGCAAACTAAAAATAAAAGGTTAAAAGTATTTTTAAGTGCCAAGTACCTGAGAAATAATTAAACTAAAGCAAGGTTGTCATATTTCCTGCAACTAGAACTACCACAAATGACGTATTGACTGAACAAAAATGTAACATAAATTCTGAAGGTTAAGATTTACGTTTACTTTGATACAGTATTGGCGCCATAGGATACAGTGCATTCATACCTATAGCACATACCGCCATAGCATACATACACGAACAGACGAAGCACGCCACATGTAAGGTGCAAGGAAACATTTCATCTCTTCAAAATCTGCTACCACAATAAGAAGCTTCTTAGCCACACTTAACCCTTGCGTGTCATGCCTTCACATGCCTTGCACAGTATTCTCATAGACACAGAAGTTACCTTCTCGGCGGGTTTTCGCTTTACACTACGGCTTGCCAAAACAATGAAAACACGCGGGAAATCGCGCGTTGCTTGCTGTACGATAGCCTAAGTACTGCCCCTGACCTGTCCTTAATATTCCTCCTTAATAGCAACGTCGTTGAGTTAGCGAGACGTTTGTGAAACGTGGAAACTTAGCGAGGCTTTCGTGAAACACTCTATATATAAGGATATCCTAAAACCCCTCTTTAACTCATCACTAACTTAACGAGCGCTTCGTGAAACGGCCCCAGGTAGACTGGTTGGAAATTATTTTCGAAATCCTGGCTTTAATTCGGCTGCTAGTTAACAGTACGATGGTTATCTGATGATGATTATAATATAAAGGTATGATCTAATGCGCTCTATCTCTCTACTCGTCTGGCTATACTGTGTTGTGCACGTCTTATACTAGAACAAATCAATAATGCTGATCAATCACTTGCTTCTGTTATGAGCCCTCAGGGTAGGGTCGCTCCCAACACGGAACGATAGGACAGCAATGATGCACGTGCGTGAGTGTAGTGATCAGTTCTATCATAGGGTTCTACTAATAACATGCCGTGTGATTAATCAGTCTGCCTGCATGCACGGTGCGTAGCTCTGATCTGATATATATAGATCGAGTCTATCTTAATATATATTATAATATATTACTCTATATTATCGTTCGGAACTCCGGCGTTCTCTAAGCTTCTCTCTCTCTCTCTCTCTCTCTCTCTCGTCTCGTTCTCTCTCTCTCTCTCCTCTCTCTCTCTCTCTCTCTTCTCCTCTCTCTCTCTCTCTTTCTCTCTTCTTTCTCTCTCTCTTTTCTCTCTCTCTCTCCTCTCTCTCTCTCTCTCTCTCTCTCTCTCCTCTCTCGTTTTCTCTCCGCTCTCTGCCTCTCTCTCTCTCTACTCACCTCTCCCTTTCTCTCTCTCTTCTTCTCTCCTTCTCTCTCTCTCTTTCTTCTTTCTTTTCTTTTCTCTCTCTTCTCTCTCTCTTCCCTCTCTCTTTTCTCTCTCTCTCCTCGGGGTCTCTCTCGTGTGTTGTGGCTCTCACGGTGGCGCTCGTTCTCTCTCTCTCCTCTCTTCTCTCTCTTCTACTCTCGTCTCTGCTCCTCTCTCTCGTCGCTCGGTTGCGTGCGTGCTTCTCTCGTCTCTCTCTCTACTCTCTCTCTCTCTCTCTCTCTCTTCTCGCGTCTCTCTCTCTCTCTCTTTCTCTCTTCTCTCTCTCTCGTTCTTTTCTCTCTCTCTCTCTCTCTCTTCTCCTCTCTCTCTCTCTCACCTGTCATCCTCTCTCTCTCTCTTCTCTCTCTCTCTCACGCCTCTCTCTATCTCGCGCTTCTCTTCTCTCTCTCTCTCTCTCATCTCTCTGCGCCTTCTCTTTCTCTTCTCTCTTCTTTCTCTCTCTCTCTTCTTCTCTCCTCTCTCTCTTTTCTCTCTATCTCTCTCCCAGCTCTCTTCTCTCTTCCTCTCCTCTCTTCTCGTCTCTCTCTCTCTCTCTCTCTCTCTCTCTCGTCTCTCTCTTCTCGCTTCGTATGCTCATTTCCTCTATGTGTGCGTCGGAAGGTCGGATGGCCTTAGCGGATCGCAAGGTTTTTACTCATCTGCTGCTGCCGCTGATACGTACGAAGGCGTCATGTTGATCGATCTCTTGCCTATTATCGGTTTTTCGCGTTGGTGTGTGATTGTGGTGGGTGAGCGCGCCTTTTTCTCTTTTCTCGCGCGCGCTCTTCTTTCGCTCTCTTCTTTTTTCGTCTCTCTCCCCCTTTCTCTCTCTCTCTTTCTCTCTCTCTTTTTGCGCGCGCGCGTTCTCTTTCGCTCTCTCTCTACTCTCTCTCTCGTCTCGCTCCTTTCTCTCGTGGTTTCGCGTTGGCATTTCCTCGCCCTTGTACATGCCATCGCGAGGTTACCGTCATGATGGACCGCCGTCAGAGTGCCGGGTTCGAGTCCCTTTCATTCGCAAAGCGGCCGATCTTCGCGTCTGCTGGTGACGTCACGCGGCGTTACCGATGTAGCGCGTGACGTCACCGGCATCTCTCTACAAGCGAGTCAGCCTGTAATCGCTAGATTTACCTTCACCGTGACGACGTCGCTTCACGTATTTTCTGCTTCGCTTGCGTAAGAATTCGCGTGGGGCGGTACGCGCATCGTTCTGGCGGCGCTGTGAATATCATCTACTATATAGTACGGCGTTGCGCGGGAATTAGCACTCGCTTGGTGACCCTTGGTTGAAGAAAAGCAAATCGGTCTATATCTATCTTTCTACCTATGTTCTATATATCTATCTATTAGTTATCTATTTTCTATCTACTCTACTCTGTACTTTAGTAACGTCAGACACCTAAGCACTAAGCCCCTTCCACGTGGAAAGTGGACGCGCAGTTCACAGCGCGTGCGGCGGGGCTTTTAGGCGGCGCACATTCCCCAAAAGATCGGTCGATTAACAATCTCTTCATGCGTTTGTAAAATTGGCTCATCGCGACGCGTTTTGAAACACCCGCCCTCGATACCGCATCACCTTCGCTAAACACCGCACACCTAGATAAACACCCGCAACCTACAGATAACCCGCCCACCTCGATAAACACCCGCCACACCTCGATACCCGCACACTCGTAGACACCGCCCACTTCGATAACACCCGCACCTACGTAAAACCCGCCACTACGTAAAGCACCGCGCCACGTCGATAAACACCCGCCCTCGTTAAACACCCGACTCGTGACCCCCGCCCACACCTACGTAACACCCGCAACCTACGATAAACCACGCCCCCTACGATACAGCCGCACACCTTCGATAACCCCGCACACTGCGAATCACTCCGCACACCCACGTAAACACCCCGCACACCGACGATCGACACCGCCACTTCCGATACCGCGCACACCTACGATAAACCGCGACCCTACGAGTACACCCCGCCCACCTTCGATAACCGCCGCACAACTACGTAAACACCCGCACACTTACGCTAAACGCCCGCACACTACGATGAACCCCGCACACCTACGATAAACACCCGCACACCTACGAGTAAATTTAATTTATTTATCTTCTGCAGGTTGCGCCCTTCTTTCCTGAAAATGTCGGCCGTCATTTGCGATGCATGGTACTATGTGGTTTCTTAATCATTGTCGAGAAGCGTTTACGCCGCGCAAAGAATAGAAAAGCCGTCTAGATCGGCGGGCAGTGGCTCAAGACGGCAAACACTGGGCATTGTCCGGATTGCGCACGACTTTTTGGGAAGGGCACAGGGGAGTTTAGGAATATTGAGGATGGCCCGAGTTTGTTTCACGTTTTTGGACTCATCGGACAGAGATCCTAATTTCCTCAATCTCCTTCAATTTCGTTCGTTCACGATTTGTCTATGGTAGGCGCCATTTTGAATGCCATGTGCCACGGGCACATTTAGCTATTGGCTGTTCAATATTTATCGTAGAGGATTTTTCTGAGTTCACACGCACACTACAAAATCTTGTCGGATTACACAAAATTGCTTAAAAATAATCGGTTCAAAATCATACATGTTTGATTTGGAACGATCACCCGATAAAAATAATCGTAAGTAAAATCGTCTACAAATGAACGCGCACACCTACCCGATATCGGCTGATTTTTATCGGGCCGATCAAATCGCGTGAAAAATCGGCTGGTGTGCGGCGGCCTTTAAGTTCAGCACCTATATTTATAAATTCAATGCATGCTGAATCTTGTTTGGACAATGTTGCTGCGGGGGGCCGTTTATTTAATGCTGCTGCAGGGGGGGCGTGTTTATTTAATGCTGCTGCAGGGGCACCTATTTTTCAAAATGTTTGGGCTTATTTTGTCCTCCTGCGACCTCAGATGATCTTGAAGGTAAAATCCAATATGCCCAATACATTCAGCACAAGAGTAGATAATAACCAAAGAGTTACACACCCGATTCCCGCATTTTTAACCGATTTTTTTTCGATCCAAAATTTGCCACCAATAAAGAAGCAAGTGTATACGTTCCTCAGCTTATTATGACCACTAATCACTCACCTTCGTGGTACTGATATTCGTTTACATATATTTGCTAGCGTATTGCTGTAAATCGTAATCTTGCACGAGCTAAATTCGCACAATTTACCGCTATTGTGTAGAGGTGTTAAATTTGAAGCTATAGTGGCGCCAATATTTAGCAACGGACTGTTTCCAAATCATTCGTGTGGATCGGGTGTGTAACTCTTGTGTTATTATCTACTCTTGATTCAGCATCAAATGTTATCCCTACTGAACGCCCTTGGACATTTCTAGAGTGATCCGTCCTTCAGAAGTCACGGTCTGTCCGTGGCTTAGTTAGGGCTTCTAATTGGCTGCCTAGACGCCAAAAAACTCATCGCCAATCTTAACTTAAGATTAAGAGCCTATTTTCGCTCTAGTATTATATTCCTCCTCACTTTGCTCTTATTTAGCGTCCTCCTGCGATCGCGTGTCAGTGAGGATCCATCTACTGCTGCTGCTGCTAATACTGCTGCTGCTGCTGCTACTGCTGCTGCTGCTAATACTGCTGCTGCTGCTACTGCTGCTGCTGCTAAGGATAGAGAAAGAGGGGAGTGGGCACTTACTACACAAACATATATAGAAGCTAAGGGAGATAGATAAGATAGATAGATAAATAAATAGATAGGTAGATAGATAAAATAGATAGATAGATAGATAGATTAGATAAATAAAGATATAGATAAGATTAGGTAAATATATAGCTAAATAGATAGCATAATCAATAGATAGAATAGAGAGAGAGACGAGAGAGAGAGAGAGAGAGAGAGAGAGAGAGGAAGAGAGGAGAGGAAGAGAGAGAGAGTGGAGAGAGATAGAGAGAGAAAGAGAGAGAGGAGAGAAGAGAGAGAGAGAGAGAAAGAAGAGAGAAGAGAAAGAGAAGGAGAGAGATGAGAGAGAGAGAGAGAGAAGAGAAGCGGAGATAGGAGAGGGAGAGAGAGAGAGAAGAGAGAGAGAGAGATGAAGAGAGAGAGGAGAGAGAAGAAGAGAGAGAGAGAGAGAGAGAGAGAGAGAGAAGAGAGAAGAGAGAGAGAGAGAGACGGAGAAGAGAGAGAGAGAGAGAGACGAGAGTAGAGAGAGAGACGAGAGAGACGAGCACGAGCACGAGAGAGAGAGAGCAGAGACGAGAGAGAAGAGAGAGAGAGAGGAGAGAGAGAGAACGAGCACGGAGAGCACAACACCGAGAGAGACCGAGAGAGAGAGAGAAGAGAGAGAAGAGAGAGAGCAGAGAGAGAAAAGAAAAGAGAGAAGAGAGAGAGAGAAGAGAGAGAGAAGAGAGAGAGAAGAGGCGTAGAGAGAGAGAGAGAGAGAGAGCTAAGAAAGAGAGAGAGAAGAGAGAGAGATGAGAGAGAGAGAGAGAGAGAGACAGAGAGAAGAAGAGAACACAAGGAAGAGAGAGAGAGAGAGAGAGAGAGACGAGAGAGAGAGAGAGAGAGAGAGAGAGAGAGAACGAGCGAGAGAGAGAGAGAGAGAGAGAGAGAAGAGAGTAGAAGAGAGAGAGAGAAGAGAGAGAGAGAAAAGAGAGAGGAGGAAGACGAGAAGAGAGAGGAGAGAGAGAGCAGAGAGGAGAGAGAGAGAGAGAGAGAGAGAGAGAACGCGCACCGGGGGGATAGGATCATTACAAGCTGCGTACGGGCAGCCACCGCCGAGCCGCAAAATATTTTGCGTAAATCTTGGTACGCAATCGCGACGTCGTGCTTATTGCGATATCTCAACACAGAGCGATTTAGTCATTTGCGTAGACGATTTCGCGAGTACGCAAGCGAGGCGCGCGGGTTTTAGGTGGCGATTCGCATCAAAGCAAAATTTAATCGTAAACTTTTGCGGTAAATTTAACCACGAGCTGAAGAGAGATGCCCGGTAAACGACTCGAAATTTCCGCAAAAGTGTTTTTCCAGCATACCGCAGCATGCAATATTTTCTTGAGAAAAACATTCATTAAAATTACTACTCATACACTAAAAATAAATAATCATTACGCATAATACAACAGACAAGGCGGCGCCTTATGAACGCTTCTTTTGTCATAGCTTGCATTGTTTATCGTCATAAGCGGAGTTCGTAGTTAGCCGTGTACAGTGGGGGCACACGGCACGCACTTATACCGTGCACACCAGTACTGCAACATGACTCCACGCACCGTGTACGTGTACGTGCAACACGCACGCACGCACGCACG
>NW_014579867.1:6068-15540 GCF_000485595.1 Priapulus caudatus | reverse complement strand
GAGAGCAAGACGAAGAGAGAGAGTGGGGAGAGGGAGAGGAGGGATGAGAGGAGAGAGAGAGAGAGAGAGTGAGAGAGACGAGAGATGAGAAGAAGAGAGGAGATGAGAGAGAGACAGTGAAGAGAGAGAGAGAGAGAGGAGAGAGAAGAGAGAAGAGAAAGAGAGAGAGAGGAGAGGAGAGAGAGAGAGACGAGAGAGGAGAGAGTTAGAGAGCGGTGAATGAGAGAGAGAGAGAGAGAGAGAGAGAGAGAGGAGAGCAGAGATGCAGAGAGACGGAGGAGAGGAGACCGGAGAGAGAGAATGAGAGGAAGAGGAGAGAGCCGAGAGAGACTCGAGAGAGAGAGAGAGATAGGGAGAGGTCACGACGGGAGACCTGAGAGAAGAGAGAGAGAGAACCGCACCGGGGTAAGATTCTATCAACGCCGCGTACGCAAAATATTTTGCAGTAAATCTTGTGTTACGGCAATCGACGTTTGGCTTTAATGCGATGGGCATCAACGCAGCGATTTAGTAAATTGCGTAACGATTCGGCGTACGGTCAAGCGAGGCCGTTGTTAGGTTGGGCGGATTCATCAAGCTAAAATTGTACCGTAAAACTTTGCGTAAATTTACAACGAGCTGAAGGAGGGTAACGACTCGGCCCGTAAAACGACTCGAAAATTTCCCAAGTGTTCCAGACATAACCGCAGGCATGCAATATTTTCTTTGAGAAAAACATTATAAAATTACTACGTCAACTAAAATAAATGAATAATTACCTATACTACACAGACAGCGCGGCGCTTTTGACGGCTTCTTTTGTTCATAGCTTGGGCATTGTTTATCGTCAAGTAAAGCGAGTTGCGTTAGTTAAGCCGATGTACGTGCTACACGCACGCACTTGGTTAGTGGGCACAACGCACGCACGCCACGCGTGTACGTGTTCGCTTGCTTTCATGCAGTGTTTTGAACCGCAATCCATACCAAACGGAAAAATGGAGAACAAACTATAAAACATCCCCCAAGCCAGCTTTCCCGTAGACAAAGGAAGCTAGAAGCGATATGGTTTACATTTACAAAGAGAGAGTCAGTTTGGTTGAATATGGGGTATGTGTCCGCACAGTGTGATTGGTTTATTGGGCTAGGCACGCCCCTCAGCAACCAGCAAGCTACGATTGGGCGTAGTGGATTTTACACTGGAATTCATTCAAATTATTTGCGGTACGCAGGTGCTTACGCTGCCGTTGATGAATTTCGGCACCTACGAGCTTTGCGTACGGGTACTTCGTAGAAACTCTGTGGTACGCAATACCACTTTACGCAACTTTTGATGATATTCTCGCCCCATCGTGGGCGCCTCCTCACCTGACCTAGCACAGGGCCACCTCGCCTGGCCACCTCACCTGCCTCATTACTGTTTACACCCGCGGCACACTGATTGATGTACGTGCTTCATCTGATGCACTAAAAGCTTACTTCCGCTTCGGTCAGGACGACGAAGAAGGCGACGAGGCGCGTGGTCTGGGGCTACTTTAAGCTGCGGTTTACCACTAATCGAATTTCACAATCGTAACGCGATTTCAAGTGCACTCCAAACTTGCCCCGGACTCTGAACAAAGGGGGCATTCACAAGAATTTGAGGTGTCAGGTGGTCGGGAGTTCAAGTCGCCGAGTTGGAGGAAATAGAACGTGTTCGATTTTGCACGACGTCGGCGATTTGGCTGAAGCATAAAATCGATAGTGTAAACGCAGCGTAATAGAGGCACAGCTCACCACCGTATTATCATGAGCTTCAGGAGTGTATGAATGGACTTGATTACTCTCTCTATGCGCACAATACTGACGTAACCTGTGAGCGATATATCCAGAAATCGCGACCTTTCGCTGACGTTTCTTGAAGGAAGGTCAAAGGACAAACGAGGACAAACAAGCTGCCGCGGAGCGGACAGGCCGCTCATCTGAAACGTCTACTGCGGTGGACTCTTGTGGTGGAGTGGGGGATTAGTAACCCTGGTTAGTTCCCAAAGTGTGTCTTCACATTTACACGCCGAAACAGTGGGAATGCCAGGGATTGGTATCAGGAAACCTTCTCAAAGGAATGTTCGTTGGGATCGCTTAATCGAAAGTTTGCATGAGGGATGGCGCGTACGTTTAAGTGTCTTTCAGATTAAAGATGCCTCATAAGCACTCATCCTTTACCTTACGCAAGGCCTACCCAAGGCTGCAATAGAGCAGCTGTGCCACCTGTAACAATTACGCAGGCAAAAAACTACACAGTGCACCACCAACATGCCAAACTGGCTGGCAGTGTCCACTGCAGTGGCATTACGTTAACATGTAACATGTACTGGAACAGTACAGAATGCAGTAGAAATTATAGCGATTTAAGGAGCATAAAAACCTTCTTCAACAAAACTTTAGCTTTTGAAATTTCACTTGTTGACATTGTGCCTCATTACATTCGTCAGGCAATGTATAGATTCTTACTAAGCAAACCCGGCAGTTCAAATTCTTCTCTAAACAAGACAGTAAACAAATCCATGTTGTATACCCTCCTCTTGAGGGTCAAAAAGTTATCTGAACCACTTACTCTTCGCATGCAGCAGAAAGTAGATTTCAATTTGGTCCTTTTCAATAAAGGGCCATTTAAAAAATGCTAGGTCACGCGATAACAAAAAAGTTCTTTCAATCCGCTGCTGTCAGACCATGTGCTCAGGAAAAATGTCTAAAATCTGCCCTGCTTGCCCCAATTGAACCTTTTGGACCTGTGACCCGTCAATTTCCGGCACAGTGATCGGCTTTTGCCTACCCATGATTGCTATTACACCGATACACGAGGGCCTAGGGTCGAGCCGTTTTAGGATTTGTGCCCGGCAAATTCTTGCATTTCCCTTTCCCTATACCCTTAAAGTAAGGAAGGGAATGATTCGCCTTCTTTTACACCTCTTCGACCTTTTGGGACATGTGAACCCCAGCTTCGACATTCCAACTCGTGTTTGGGGGACGATTGCCCCCCCCCCGATGTAGTAAAATAATAAATACATATTTTCCACTTTTCCAGCAAAATATAAGTAATTCTTGTTTCACTTTTTATGGTTCAAATTTGCTGCCATTATACTTCTTATATTTACTATAATTGTTCGATGGGAATCATTACACTCGTGACTCATGACATTAGCCCATTTAGCAAGCCAATTAATGTTTAGGAACCCACTTAATATTCAAATCGTCATGGTTTGGAAATTTTTAACTATAGTTGAGAAACAATAGTTATCAGGTAAGGAAATTTGACGATTACCGTTTAGTCCCGATAGTTCTCTACTTTTAATGTATAAAAAATGGGGAATTTTTTTGATTACAAATTTTACCATAGAAAAATGTCTGTGGGACGTAGTCAATTTAAATATATGATATACTTGATATAAGTGGTTTAGCGAAACCGCGATATACACTAAGTAATCTTTGCGATGTTTTAAGGTAATGTATACGCTCTATTTCACACAGTATACCTCAAGTACGTTTCGCAGGAGCACGAACGAGGAACAAAACGCAAATTAAAAACGTTGCCGCTGTCAATACTGTCGGTTTAAAGTTGTTCTACAACAACACTAATCTCAGGCTTGGATTGCACCTCCCTCCTTTCCCTCCTCTTAATCTCAGGCTTGGATTGCCCCGTCCTCCCTCCTTCCCTCTCTTAAGTCTTCAGCGCTTTTTGTAATTGCCCGTCTCCGCCTCCTTCCCTTCCTCTTTAAATCTCCCACGGCTTTGGCATTTGCCCCGTCCTCCCTCCTTCCCTCCCTTCTTAGATTCTCAGGGCTGTTGAGATTTGCCCCGTCCTACCCTCCCTTCCTGTCCTCTATAATTCTCCAGGCTTGGATTGCCCGTCCTCCCTCCTCCCTCCTTCTTATCTCCAGGCTTTGGGATTTGCCCGCCTCCCTTCCTTCCGCTTCCTCTTAATCTTCCAGGCTTCGGGGATTGTTCCCCGCCCTCCCTTCCTTCCCTCCTCTTAACTCAGGCTTGGATTGCCCGTCCTCCCTCCTCCCTCCTCTTAATCTCAGGCTTGGATTGCCCCGCCCTCCCTCCTTCCCTCCCCCTACATACATGCTGAGTACGAACACGCACGATGAAGAGATCTTCATCATAATCTTCCGCAGCTATTGTCGACAGATCTCGCTATATACGTTATATACGAGATATGACACGTAGCTGTAAGTGGACTTAGTGTAAGTTAGCTGTAAGTGGACGTAACTGTAAGTTAGCTGTAAGTGGACGTAGCTGTAAGTTAGCTTGTTAAGTGGGGACGTAGCTGTAAGTTATCTGTAACGTGGCACGGTAGGCTGTAAGTTAGACTGCTAAAGTGAAAACGGAGCTGTAAAAGTTTAGCTGTAAGTGGACGTTAGCTGTAAAGTTAGTGCTCGTAAGTTGCACGTAGCTGTTAAGTTAGCTGGTAAGTGAACGTAAGCTGTAAGTGTAGCTGTAAGTGGGACCCGTTACGCTGTATAGTTAAGCTGTAAGTGACGTTTAGCTGTAATTAGCTGTAAAGTGAAAACGTAGCTGGTAAGTTAAAGCTGTAAGTGGAAAAGTAAAAGCTGTATAAGTTTAGCTGTGAAGTGGGACGTAGCTGGTAAAGTTAGCTTGTAAGTGAACGTAGCTGTAAGTTAAGGCTGTAAAGGTGGCCACGTTAGCTTGTAAAGTTAGCTGTTAAGTGGAACGTTACTGTTAAGTTAGCTGTAAGTGAACGTTAGGCCGTGTAAGTTAAGCTGTAAGTGCACGTTAGCTGTTAAGTTAGCTGTTAAGTTAAAACTGTAAGTGAACGTTAGCTGTAATTAGCTTGTAAGGTTGGAGCGTAGGCTGTAAGGTTAGCTGTAAGTTAGCTGTGAAGTGAACGTTAGCTGGTGAAGTTAGCTGTAAGTGCACGGTAGGCTGTAAGTTAGCTGTTAAGTGGCACGGTTGAAGCTGTACAGTTAGCTGTGTAAAGTGCAACGTAAAGCTGTAAGTTAGCTGTAAGTGGGACGTAGCTGTAAGTTAAGCTGTAAAGTGAACGTAGCTCTGTAAGTTAGCTGTAAGTGGAACGTAGCTGTAGTTCAGCTGTAAACGTGAACGTAAGGCTGATAAGTTAGCGGTAAAGTTGAACGTAGCTGTAATGTTAGCTGCGTAAAGTGGCAAGCGTAGTGTAAGTTAGCTGTTAAGTGCACGTAGCTTGTTAAGTTAAGCTGTAAAGTGAACGTGAGCTGGTACAGTTAGCTGTAAAGTGGGACGTAGCTGTAAGGTTAAGCTGTAAGTGAACGTAGCTGTAAGTTAGCCTGTAAGTGAACGTAGCTGGTAAGTTAGCTGGTAAGTGTAACGTAGCTGTAAGTTAGCTGTAAGTGGACGAGCTGTAAGTTAGCTGTAAGTGACGTTAGCTGTAAGTTAAGCTTGTAACAGTGAACGTAGCTGTAAGTTAACGTAAGTGAACGTGAGCTTGTTAAGTTTTAGCTGTCAAGTGGACGTATAGACTGTACAGTTAAGCTGTAAGTGATCGTAGCTGTATGAAGTTAGCTGTAAAGTCGGGGACCGTAGCTGTACAGTTAGCTGGTAAGGTGGGACGTAAGCGTAAGTTAGGCTGTAAGTGGGGACGTTAGCTGTAAGTTAGCTGTAAGTGGGACGTAGTGTAAGTTAGCTTGTATAAGTGGAACAGTAGCTTGTATAAGTTAGCTGTAAAAGTGGACGTAGCTGTAAGTTAGCTGTAAGTGGACGTAGCTGTAAGTTAGCTGTAAGTGGGACGTAGCTGTAAGTAGCTGTAAGTGGACGTAGCTGTAAGTGTAAGTTAGCTGTAAGTGGACGTAGCTGTAGGGTCCGAACCCGAACCACATTGAGCTAAGGAGCGTGTGAAATGGAAGACACCAGCTGATGGCAGACAACAACAACAACAACAACAAACAAACAAACAACACAACAAACCCTGGTACGTGGCATTTAGCGTTTGAGACAGGGACAGACAGAGTTCTTGAAGGCCCTTATTAAAAAAAAGAGGAGTCTTTATGTTAGTCTCAACAATTTTCCTTTTTTCTTCGTAGACCGTAAACAGAAAATTTGCTTCATTGAAGCCATGGGAGGAATTTAACTATAAAACTAGGAATTTTTTATTTCGGCGTAACTGCGATTTAACAGCGCGATTCTTTCTGTCAACAGTCCAATGGCGAATTAAATTGTTAGAACTACAATCAAAGGGTGAAGGCTATGGTTTTGATTCCTGACAGCGAAACGAAAAATGAATTGTATTTTTACCTGGCATTTTTTTTTGCCCCCCCCCCACCCCACCATAGGCACCCCACTCGCACGCCCTTTAAGCAATGTCTTCGCACCTTCTTCACTTTATTATGGATTAAAACACGGGTGGAAGAAAATCGACGGTGCGCGGCGGCTGAATTATGTCCTACGCCGGGCAATATTAATTATAATACGGAAAACCGGGGACGTAACGCGGTAACAATCATATCAAAGGCCCAAATAGGAAACTTTGATATTTATAGGACTTTTGAAAACAAATTGCACCTCTCACTCGCACAGAACTTACAAAAACAATTACTTGGCTCATAACAACAGTAAAAGACTTGCAGGCGGCCGTGGATAGCGTGCCAGACAATGATCCAGGCGTGTTCCTAATAAGAAGTCGTCTGCGATCGAAGCGTAAGCCGTGTGGCGGCGTGATTGAGAGGATTAGAAAGGCAAAAAGCAGGCTTTATCATGATAACACGCGGCAACAATCAGTAATGCTATATTTAGTAGGTACTAGGGTCAGTATTAGCAGGCAGCTCTCTCTCTCTCTCTCTCTCTCTCTCTACCTTCCCCAACCCCATTTCTCCCTCTCTACTCTCCCTGCGCATGTAAACTCGTCACACTACGTCAGTTATTGCGACAATACACCGAATCCTGGCTTGTTTATATTATCTGGCTGTGATCATATACTCCCGTGCTGGGTGTGGTAGCAGCGGTAGCGACGTCACAGACGTACATACGTCACAGACGCGTTTGAACATTAGCAAGGCCGTACGCAGGAAATTTTCTGTAGGGGGGCAAAGGTACTCCCCATGCCCCCTGTGCCCTAAAGTTTCGCAATTTCACATTTCTTTATTTAAAGTGTAATATTTCTTTGATGATTTTAGATAACATTTTGTCACATTTCTATTTTATTTCTAAAAGTGTACAGTATTTGTCCCATTAAAAGGGCATACTCTGAAAATCTCTAGGGGGCAACTGCCCCTGCTGCACCTCTGCTGCGTACGGCCCTGAACATTAGTCGTCATGCTCGTTGCAGATATTCCGATGCAGACTGTGATACGATGGAAGGATCCGTCCAGTAAAGCCACCCCCTGTCCACTCTGTCTGACGCCGAGGAGAGAGAGAGAGGGCGAGAACAAGGAGGCTGATGCGTGCGTTGGTATACCTTACGCGTAGTTTTCCATTCGACAACCTGTGCGGGAATTGTCTCACTCACAATTATTTAGAATTGAGCGTTTACTGTTTTTCTGATGGTAAGGTGGTTCACTACCTCGTGTATAGTAGCTGATGGTATGAAGTTGATCGTTGGTTGTTCTATATGGTAAAGTATTTACTATCTAGTAGTAGCGAGTATAACGTGTTTACCATAGCGTTTTTAACGTGGTAAAGCTTTGACCGTGGAGTTATGGCGAGGTTAAATTATAGTGCGTTTACAGTTTGGTTACGTGACTGTAAGGGGTTGATCGACTAGCGTGTGAGAGCGTGAAGTGTTGACGGTTATGCTATCATGAGAGCGAGGCATGTTCGCATGCTCTTTGTTAGTCTATAGTTCTATTACAAGCTGCCATATTGCACCCGCACCAGCAGGTGTCCTCGTCATGTTATTACCTAGTCTTTGTCACATTCCGTCCCTATATTAATGCTTAGTAGTGATATTGCAGCGCACGTGCCGCGAAGAAAATTACGTAAGATTTGTCGGCGTGTATATTTATTTCTTGTGTGCGTCGGTGTATATATGGGTATATGTAGCATTGCGGTCGGTATGTCTCTACAGGCGCCGACTTGTGCCATCCGCAGGCACTTGTTTGTGCACAGCGGCGTGCGTGCGGCGAACCTATGTGTTGCAGGGGAGCGCTTGAACGGCATCTACAGGAAATTATCAGTAATAATAGGCGAAAGAGAGTAGAGAAACAGAGAAGACTTTGGTAGTAAATACATTTCGTGGTTATTTACCATCTATTATTGAAAAGGTTCTAAGTGTTTGTGATGGCATTGGACGTTGAAAGGCAGCCGATCCATCAACTGCATCCCTTGATTGCAGTAATGTCTTCAAAACTCGGATGCATGATACAGGAAAATCTGTTACTTTAAGGAGTACACCGTCCCAGGTTTCATCTTGATTTTCAGTTAAGTTGTGTTTTATTTATGGTACAGGTCCATTTTTACTGTTCGATAATAATGAGAAATCAATAAAAAGCCTGATATCGATAATTACCTGTGTTTACTTGCATTCATGACTGCCAACCCTCCTTGCGCCGGAGTGGACGCGTGCGTGTCTCCTGTGTGTGCGTGTGTGTCTGCTGCTGCTGCTACTGCTGCTGCTGCTAATACTGCTACTGCTGCTACTGCTGCTGCTGCTAATACTGCTGCTGCTGCTGCTACTGCTGCTGCTAATACTGCTAGTACCTACTAAATATAGCATTACTGATTGTTGCCGTGTTATCGTGATAAGCTGCTTTTGCTTCTATCCTCTCATCACGCGGCTACGCTTGATCGCAGACGACTTCTATTAGAACACGCCTGATATTGTCTGCACGTATCCACGGCGCCTGCAGTCTTTACTGTGTATGAGCAGTATTGTTGTAGGTTGCTGTGCGATGAGAGGTGCATTGTTTCAAAAGTCTATAATATCAAAGTTTCCTATTATGGGCTTTTGATTGATTGTTACCCCGGTTTTCCGTTTATATTAATATTGCCGGCGTAGGATAATTCAGCCGCCGCCGCCACCGTCGTTTTCTTTCCCCCTGTTAATCATAATAACAAGTGAAGAGTGAGAAGACATTGTAAAGGGCGTGCGGGTGGGGTGCTTGGTGGGTGGGGGGGGGCAAAAAAAATGCCAGGTAATAGAATTCATTTTCGTTTCGCTGTCAGGATCAAAACTAGCCTTTATTGTAGTTCTAACATTTATTCGCTTGGACTGTTGACAGAAAGATCGCGTGTTAATCGCAGTTACGCGAATAAAAAATTCCTAGTTATAGTAAATTCCTCCCATGGCTTCATGAAGCAAATTTCTGTTAACGGTCTACGAGAAAAAGGAAATGTTGAGACTAACATAAATACTTCTTTTTTTTAATAAGGGCCTTCAGAACTCTGTCTGTCTGTCTCACGCTAAATGACGTACAGGGTTGTTGTTGTTGTTGTTATTGTTGTTGTTGTTGTTGTTGTTGTTGTTGTTGTTGTTGTTGTTGTTGTTGCATCAGCTGTGTCTCCATTTCACACGCTCTTAGCTCAT
>NW_014579866.1:23970-24507 GCF_000485595.1 Priapulus caudatus | reverse complement strand
CACGCTCACACGTCGTGTTGATCGACAGCCGACTGAAGAGAGACTACGTACGTGTATATATATGCACTCGCCATAGCTATGGGTAGTATTAACCATATCTGTATGCACGGTTGACGTGTGTGGGTGTTATAATGTACACGCAATATACCAATACCATGTGTACGTGTTGGGCAGATAGTATATGGTATTATATGTGTGTGGTATTATATGGGGTGGGGTGATTTGTAGATGGTACCACGTACATGTTCGGTAGATGCTTGTATCAGTATATTATACATTCTATATTATACGATCTATATTACTGATAGTACGTACATGCTGAATGCTGTGTAGTGGGTATATAGGTGATCCTATGCCAGGGTACATATGTACAACAATATGTACAGCGGATACGCACCAGCTGTCGTTGGTATGCGGTATAGAGCTAACCGAGAGAGCGAGAGAGAGAGAGAGAGAGAGAGAGAGAGAGAGAGAGAGAGAGAGAGAGAGAGAGAGGAGAGAGAGAGAGAGAGAGAGAGAGAGAGAGGAGGAGGAGGA
>NW_014579866.1:14744-20309 GCF_000485595.1 Priapulus caudatus | reverse complement strand
TATATATATTTCCTTAAAAATAGACTTAAAAATCAACAAAGATTTCGAAAGTAAACAAACGCAGAGAAGAGATTCCGAAAAGAAACCAGATGGTGTTTCCATAAAGAGGAGTTTTGTTTTCCAAAGTCAAGGTCAAGTCAAGGTCAAGGTCAAGGTCAATGAAGTGTGTGATGATACTATGTGAAGACGGGTTATTGAAGATATTTAGATGAAGTGTCTTTTTTGTCAGAGCTAGTACGAACAGACCACTGAGGAAAGAAAGTGGATAAAGGAGGGTACCGCTAGAATAAACGGGGATTTCGGAGTATTGAGGACAGTTTAGAGGATGGAGTATGAAATCTGATTCATGATGTTCTGAAGAAGAGGACCCATTAAAATCTGGTGATATCAGATGACGGATGTTTGAGATTTTGGAATCCACGTGAGTGTCAGCTTACTAACGTTCTGCCTGTTTGCTTGCCCTCGATGTTATCTTGCAATAAAGGTGCAATCTAACACTAAAATTGCAAGGTGTTATTTTGCTCTAAAACTATCCTTTTAATTATTCTGGTCTTTGCCTTTGATTGTCTACTCCCTTAACTACTACAGTAACTACAGTAATCTAATCTTTGCTTCCTCTCTCCTATGTTTCCCTTCGCGCGTCGCGACAACCAACAATAGAACAGCGCCATCAGCTCCGCGTGACGTCACCCCCGCGTGACGTCGATCACAGAAGACAATCAATCAATCATCGTCAGTGACGTCACGACGTCGGCCACGTGCCGACGGGCGCGGACGCGTGATCGACGTTGTATCGGCGCTGCTGAATATAATGCCGCGTCATATCAATCAATCCGGGACGCAGGAAACAGACTTAACTAACCGATCGATCAATGCATCTGTCGCGCTGCTGCGGAACGTTGCGGAATGCGCGTGCAATGCGCATGCGCAGCCCGTTTTAAATTTTTAACATCCGGGAATTCATCAATGCGCGTGTGCATCAACAACGTCACGATGCAGACGAGGCGTGACGTCACGCCATATCGTATAATTACAGTGTCTGTAAGAGAGTGTGTTTCTATACAGGCGCGCGACACACACTACGTACTATTAACAGTAATATATAGTCGTCAAAGTCTCTTTCTCTCTCTCTCTCTCTGTTTCGCTCTCTTTCGCTTGCTCTCATTCACTCTTTCTCTCTTTATATGTCTATACCTCTCGCTCTCTCAATTGCTCAACTATTGTATAATTATCCCTGTATTGTGATCACATATAGATTAAGTAGAAATTACGCTATCTATCGTCCTCCGATCTCTCCACTCTGCCCTCTCCCTTTCTCTCTCTCTCTCTCTCTCTCTCTCTCTCTCTCTCTCTCTCCCCGTCTTTCTCTCTGTCACTTTCTGCACTCATAGCTCCGCCGCACGCCCGAACAAAACCGCGCACGGCACGGCGCGCGCGTGTGCGTGTGTCGGTGGCACAATTCTACATTCCAACGCGCGTACATACAGCAGCAGTCACGACTGCCATTCCACGCTCCGCTTCTCTCCCCTCTCCCCCTCTCCCCTCTCCCCCTCTCCCCTTCTCCCCTTCTCCAATTTACATTCAACTACCCAGGCGACAGAGTACAGTTGAACCTATATGCTAGCGGTCACCACGAGGGAACAGACAAGTGTCTACAGAAGACGTCTTTTTATCTTTCCCTAATGGGGTCGTTATGTACGTATACAGGTTTGTCTGTACAAGCAACGTACGTAAAGATAGAGAGAGAGAGAGAGAGAGAGGGGAGAGAGGGGGGAGCGAGAGAGAGAGAGAGAGAGAGAGAGAGAAAAAGAGAGAAAGAAAGAGAGAGAGAGAGAGAGAGAGAGAGAGAGAAGGTACGAGAGGTGATGTGGAGGAGGAGAAGGTCTATCTTACAGCCTTGATGTGCTTACTGTAAGAGGAGATAAAACGCTTGATGCACACTATGATATTTGCGCTCTCAATCACTGACCCCTCTATACGTATAATCAGCCTAGTGTACTGATCCTGCCCTGTACGTGGTATAACTACAGCGCTGGCCGCAGCCACCAGCGCTGGTTCGAAGTGGATGAGTGGGGGTGGTGGCGAATGACGGGAACAGCCTAATCGATCTATACAGGTAAATATCGTCTGTTTGATCAGCAATCGTGTGGCAGGCAGGTGCAACAAACAAGCAGCCACCCCCCTCACACACACACAGCACACCACACACACACAGCACACACACACATCACCACATCACACACGCGACGCACGCCACACCCACGCACACCGCCACGCACGACACGCGCACACACGCGCACCGCAAGGCACGTACGCACATACACACACCACACAACAGTCCACACACAACCACACACACCCACAGCATCACACACATTCCAGCATACAGACACGACACACACACTCTCTCCGTCTCTGCTCTTTTCTCTCTCTCCTCCTCTCTCTCTCTCATCTCGTCTCTCTCTCGACGCTCTCTCTCCTCTCGCTCTCTCTCTCTTTCTCTCCTCCATCTCTTCTATCGTACTCACTTATCTCTCTCTCTCTCTTCCCTTTCCCTCCCACTCTTGCTGTTTTCTCTCGTTCCCTTTCTTTCACTCTCCTCTTTCTGTTTTCTCTCTCTCTTTCTCTCTCTCTCTCTCTGGGCCACGGTGAAATCAGCATGACAAGAGAAACTGACTGGGGATCGATAGAAAGCGCGCTGTCTGAATTCGCAGAGCCAGGGTTTTTCACTCGCGCTGTAAACTCTACAGATGACAAGCGAGCGTTCGTCCGTGGCGTAACGCAGCCAACGACCCGTGCATTGCCACGTATACGTGACACATACGACGCCGGCGGGGGCGTGACACGAGCTGCCGCTGCCGCCCTGTCGCTCTGTCATGCGGTGTCACGTAGCCAGTGTCCCGTCATGTAATCAATTATCTCTGCCAGTCCAACGGCCGAGTCAGTGTTCGCAGAGCCGGGGGTCAAGCATAGGTCCAGCAGTGATACACGGCAGGTGATGTATCACGTAGTGTCACAGCTAATGACACGTAGTGCAGTTTCGTGTCCAGTCACATAGTGTCACTGATAGTGTTCTCCCATACAGTGTCACAGCTAGTGTCGCAGCAAGTGACATATCATATAGTGTCACAATTAGTGTCCTGTTATACAGTGTCACAGCTAGTGTTCTGTCATACAGTGTCACAGCTAGTGTCGAAATCAGTCTCCCAGCATGTTACGTATCATATAGTGTCACAGCTAGTGTCAAAGTCAGTGTTGCAGCAGGTGACATATCATATACTGCCACAGCTAGTGTCCTGTCATACGGTGTCGCAGCTAGCTTCTCCCATCCCTCTCATAACTTACACCACCTCACCCCCTCTAATCCGACACCACCTCACCCCTCGACACCTCGCCCCCTCAAAACCTCTGAGAGTGCTCCTGCCCGCGCTAAGCACCGGAGTGGAGTGGCAAGGCTGGTCCAACAAAGGCTTACGTACATGGTCGTCATCTCCCCGCGACAGCAAGGTAGGTAGGTAGGAGGTAGGCAGGAGATTATACCCAGGCAGATAGCTAGGGCAGGCCAGCAGGCAAGCAGGCTACAGGCAGCAGGCAGGCAGCGAGCAGCAAAGCAGGCAGGACAGGAAGCAGCAGGTAGGCGAGAAGCAGGCAGCAGGCAGGACAGGCCAGCAGGCAGGCAGGCGCAAGCAGGCAGGCAGGAGGCAAAGGCAGGAGCAGGCAGGCAGGCAGGCAGGAGAGAGACAGAAAGAACAGACAGAACAGATAGAAAATGACGGTATGTGTAGTACGCCGATAGTACAATACAACTGGGGTTGTGAAGCTGCTGCTACTGTTTAATGCTGTTACTGATGCCTCGCTGCTGCTGCTGCTGCTGCTTATACTGATGCTGCCTACGCTGCTACTGCTAATTGCTACTTGTTACTGATGCGCTGCTGCTGCTGCCTACTACTGTGCTACTGGCCCTGTACGGATACTGCTGCTGATGCTGCTACTGTTACTTATGGCTGCTGTACTGCACTGCTGCTACTACGTACTGCTGCTGCTCTGCTGGCTGCTGCCTGCTGCTGCATTTACTGATGCTGTACTGCCTGTACTGCTATTCTATACTTTACTGATGCTGCTGCTGCTGCTGCTCTACTGCTGCTACTGCTACAATACGCTGCTGATCGCTGGCTACTGTACTCATGCTGCTGCTACTGCTACTGCTGCCTTCTGCTGCTGCTGCTGCCTGCTGACTGCTGCTGCTGTTATTACGCGTACGTGACCGGAATGGAGCCAAGAGAGGATTAGAGAGCACGCACGGATTAAAGTCGAGTACTTATTCTCTCTCACGCTGAGAGAGCGAGAGAGAGAGAGAGAGCGAGAGCGAGAGAGGGAGATAAAAAGAGAGGGTGGAGATTCGCGGCTGTTAAAAAATTTGATGAACTGTTTCTCTAACAGACTGCCGCTGGCTGACTGACAGCTGACTGGCTGGCTACGGGATCATGTGACCGGGATGACGTATATGGATAGCACTGCGTTAACGAGGGTGTTAACAATGGAGGAGGGTTAGGGTGATAACATTACTGCTAACACTGATGCGCGGCGGGACAATTCAGATTGATAGCATTGCTATATATACTAAACATTGGTGTCTACTAAACATGGGTGGTTTTATATCAACTGAGGGATGAAAATATTTGTAGGAAGGGTGATAAACTTAGTGTAGATAAACAATGGCGATTGGGAATATTGCTTGCTGATGGCCATTGACAGGTGATAATATTGATAGGTGATAAAATCTGCAGGTGATAGCAAGGCTGGGCGATGACAATGGTCGATGATAACAATGATAGATAAAAAACAATGCAGGACAATAACAATCGTAGATGATAACAATGGCGGACAATAACAATTGTAGATGATAACAATGTCGGACAATAACAATCGTAGATGATAACAATGTCGGACAATAACAATCGTAGATGATAACAATGTCGGACAATAACAGTTAGGAATGATAACAATGATGTGCAGTAACAATGGTGGTCGGTAACAATACTGGGTGATAGCAACGGCCGATAATAACATTAGAGTCGTTGATTAGAATCGTGTCGATGCTAGCGTATGGTGGAGGAGGGGATAACGAACAACGATGACAAACGCATACTAGCAAGGGACCCCCGCCTCCCCATGTTTTCGCTCCATAACGCATCGATAGCGTGGAGTGGTGGTGGTGGTGGTGGGGGGGGGGCACCTCAGCGTGGGGCGCTACGGCCATCAATCACTCTAACTCGCATTAATCAATACGCTCCTGACAGCGTGCGTTTATACACGTTTTGCGCAGTACGAAGCAGTGCGGTGTTACGGCGTTCTCTCAGGCGAAACGCGCGAACAGCAACGTGGCAGCATGATGGGGAAATAGAGTGGACGGGAAAGGAGAGAGAGAGAGGCAGAGAGAGGGGGAGAGAGAGGGAGAGAGAGTGGGAGAGAGAGAGAGAGGCAGAGGCAGAGAGAGGGGGAGAGAGAGGGAGAGAGAGGGAGAGAGAGAGAGAGGGAGAGAGAGAGAGGGGGAGAGAGAGAGAA
>NW_014579866.1:12435-14151 GCF_000485595.1 Priapulus caudatus | reverse complement strand
CCCGCATGTGGTGGCAGTCCTACTGTAGCGCCCTCATGTGGTGGCAGTCCTACTGCAGCGCCCTCATGTGGTGGCAGTCCTACTGCAGCGCCCTCATGTGGCGTCGGTCCTACTGCAGCGCCCTCATGTGGTGGCAGTCCTACTGTAGCGCCCTCATGTGGTGGCAGTCCTACTGCAGCGCCCTCATGTGGTGGCAGTCCTACTGCAGCGCCCTCATGTGGCGTCGGTCCTACTGCAGCGCCCTCATGTGGCGTCAGTTCTACTGCAGCGCCCTCATGTGGCGTCGGTTCTACTGCAGCGCCCTCGTGTGGCATCAGTTCTACTGCAACGCCCCTCGTGTGCATCGATGCTACAGTGGCGCCCTCACACGACGGTCTCGCTGCCGCTGCTCTTGTTTCGCTTTGCGTCGACGACGGCGATGACGGTGCGGTAGTGCACCGGGGGGCGCTGCTGATGCGCCGCGGCGCCGGCGCGCTCGAAGTCGCGCCCGACCCCCGGCGCCCTCTTCTTGCCGAAGCGGTGCAGCGTGAGACGGTCCGCCAGCTGGCGCCACGCGTCGATCGTCCGCCGCGACCACACCCAGACGCCGGACGTCAGGCCGACGACGAGACACATGAACGTCTTCAGCATGAACATCTCGACGTTGGGCACGGCCGCCGCCACGCCGCCGGCGGCGCCCCCTAGCGGCGCCGTCCACGCGTCGCGGTTCACGTACTCGTAGAGGTGGCACGCGACGACGCACGCGGCCGGGATCGGGTACAGCATCGCGAACACCGCGACGCGCACCAGTCGCGCGTCCAGCTTCTCGCCGCGGCGGCGCCCCCTGGCGGCCGCCACCACGCCCGCGGCGAGCAGCGCCGCGCCGATCGCGAGGTAGGCGACGAGCGGCGCGAGGACGAAGCCGAGCAGCGAGCCGCGCGATTGGTTGCCGACGTGGCAGAGGCCCGTTAGTTCGTCGCCGTCGACATCGCGCAGAACGAGGATGACGATGGTCTTGACGGCGGCGACGCCCCAGGCCGCGAGGTGGAAGTAGCTGGAGTGGCGCGCCACGGCTTCGTGCGGCCACCGCAGCCCCGCCGCCAGAAACCACGTCAGCGCCAGCATCACCCACCAGAGCGCGCCGGCCATGCCGAAGTAGTAGAGCAGGAGAAAGACGACGGCGCATTTCGTGTTCTCGAGGCCCTCCTGGATGAGGATCGGCCCGCCGTCGGAGGGCGCCACGCGCGCGTCGCAGGCGACGGCGGCGTGACCGGCGCGCAGGCGGATGAAGTAGCCGACGCAGTAGAGCATGTAGCAGAGCGCCATGGCGACGATGGGGCGCTCCGGGTAGCGGAATCGCGACGCGTCGAGCGAGAAGGTCGCGACGGTGAAGAGGGATGAGAGGAAGCAGAGAGAAGCCCAGATGGTCATCCAGACGCGAGCAAACTCGACGTCGCTGCGACGGAAGACGACCGGCTGTCCGCACTTCTGCGCGCAGTGACTGCTGCGCCCTCTGCCGGTGCGGTTGATGACGACGTACCTGGAAGAGCGGGAGAAAGATAAGGTGATGTAGGTCGCGAGTTGTGGTAGAGGTCGCGAGTTGTGGTAGAGAGAGAGAGAGAAAGAGAGATAGAGAGAGAGAGAGAGAAAGAGAAAGAGAGAGAGAGAGAGAGAGTGAGAGAGGAGAGAGAGAGAGAGTAGAGAGAGAGAGAGAGAGAGAGAGAGAGAGAGAGAGAG
>NW_014579866.1:4226-9141 GCF_000485595.1 Priapulus caudatus | reverse complement strand
CTCTCTCTCTCTCTCTCTCTCTCTCTCTCTCTCTCTCTACTCTCTCTCTCTCTCCTCCTCTCTCTCTCTATCTATATATATATACGTATAGCGGTGAACTTAGTATAGCAAGTATAGCTATGTCTAACGCTGCTTTGATTTATATATTTATGAGCGAGTCGAAGAGTGAGAATTGCGCCAGTAACTATAGCTAACTTCGCTACTGCTAGTACTAGTGACTATATTTATTTCTACATATATATATGTTTGGGTAAATTCCTGTGTGTCGCAGAGTGGGAAACAGGGAAAGTAACCCGAGGTGCTACCTTTGAGACTAATAAATATATTTATTTCTACATATAGGTAGATAAATCAGCGTGCCAGAGTGGAACATGCATGGCCAGTTAACCACAGCTACAGCTCCCTTCGACGCTAATATAGGTATATATATATATATTTCTACATATATGTTGGTATATAAGTGTGTCACTGTCAGGGTGGGAATTGGACAGATTACCATAGACAGTACACACATCTACTATTCTTTCATCACTGTGAGATATTATAATATAAAAATATATAATATGCATCTATTTTTGATATTACGTCAATAGTGTTAATTATAGTAGGAGCTGTAAAAACATAGCTGCTACTGTGCTGATCACAATGTTGCCCCGACTCTAATAGACACATTTATTAGTGTATATATATGTTCATTGTATTATTATTATTTATTTATGCAGATTGGGAAAATGGATAGTTACTGGTAATGTTTATTTGATGTCATTACATATAATTACTATGAGAATTAGATTAGATGAATTAGATTAAATTAGATATAGATAATTATTTATTAGAATTAGAGTGGGAACTGGCTAGTAAACCATGGAGGTTACTCGAATACGCGTAGATCTTGGTGTTGACTTATTAAAACTGGGTTATTAACTGTTGATGCTAATGTACCTTTAACGATAGAAGATTTTAGTGTTTGCCTAATTGGAACTGAGTCGCTAACACTTAACCACTTACACTCCTTCGACATGATTAGATTTTAGCGTTCGACTAATTGGAACGGGGATGGTAATATTAGATGCTAATGATTCCCTAACATTAACACACACAGGCATATATATATATATATGTGTGTGTGTGTATATATATTATATATATATATATATATATATATCAGGCTCAAATGTTAATTGCAACTCGGGACTTATTGGCGCTTACAATAGGAGGCACCGGTACGACGTAATATGCCAAATATAAATCTGGTTTTCACTCCGCACTCATAATTTTGTTCTAATCCTATGCTATATAATAAACTTCCACTACAGTTTGCGTCACATATACCTGTGTGGCGTACATCTATGGCTACAGATAAAGCTGCACGTATAGAAGATAAGAGTAACTATAGTAGGACGTTGTTGTGTATTTGCACCTGCCTATAAACCAGTTTCGCGGTGGCCCGTGCGCCTGCACTAATGTACGCCAGTACTCATTACTCAGTAATACTTGTCTCAGGAATAGGCCACATACAAACCTGCAACGCTGTTGTCTCTTTGCACCGAGTATATCTACCTGCCTTTTTTACCTATAGTAGTGTAATTATAATACAGGCCATTGAAGCCTGGTCAAATAAAATATAATGCTTAAATAAATTAAGGTAATCTAATCTTACTACCAATGTCTTAAATTGTTTATTATACTCTCGTTCACCCTATTATGCGACAGTTTTCCTTAATTCGCGTCCGAACTCCTTCTATGCTGCAACACAGCTACCGCGCCCGCCACTGGCTGCCGCTGACACTAACACTTATATATAATATATATATATTATATAATATCTATATTATAATATAGTATTATATTAAGTCCTATATATTATATTATACACTTATAATCATTATTAAACTTATCATATATATATATGTATATAAGTTTTTAGTGATGCCAGCGGGCAGGCCATAGCGGCGGTAGCGTGTGTTGCACACTAGAGGATTTGGACGGTATTTACAGGGAATTGTCCGTGCGATATAGCCATTCTCCGTGACGAGGTCATATTAACATCTAAGAATTTGTAAGTAAATAGTTTCGTATTGGATTAGCCATTAGTATTTTATTGAACGACCTTCAAGTGCCTGTGTAACGAACGGCAGGCTGAGTAGCGACGCCACTTTACCTTACATTTAAGACGTTCAATTTATTCACCTTACAGTTATCTTAGTATCTACCTATATCACCTACACCCCTGCAGCCGCACACTGCACACAACACGCCAACAGCGCAACACGACACACTGCACAACCACACACACACACCACACCACGCACAACGGGCAACACACACACACTAACACACACACACAGCGACACCACACACACACACTACACACGCACGCAACGCATAATTAGTAGTGAATTATAATCCGACTGTCTTTAAAACCGGCTGTCTTCCAGCATCGTCCTACCGTGCTTGCCCATGTATCTAGCTATTTAATCTAACGACGTCTCTAACCAATGACCCATCGTCTATCCAGGAAAACAGCGATACGAGACAACAAACTACACCCGACGACCACGACTGACGACGACGACAGACTGACGACGACGACGACGACGATACGACGCGACGGGACGACGTACGACAGATGACGACACGAACGACGATCGATGGACAACGCACGCCAACAATTGATAGCGAGCAGCAGACAATGAACACTATCAACAACGCAACAGTCAATTATTAACAACGACCGACGACGTACGACTGACGACGTGACTTACGACGCATGACGACGTGTGTACGACGACGACGACGACGACGACGACGACGACGACGTACGATAACTTCGACGAATAACCAGATAACAACTAGCGACGACAACAACAGCAACACACACAACAACAAACTAACAACTGACAACAGCAACAAAACAACACACATCGTTACATGAATCCATCTACCTGTCCTGGATATTCGACCAGATCCTTTGCACCGTGCGACGGCACCGCATCCCAGGCCGGGCTTCCTCCCTCTCTCGGTCAGGCTTCACTCCCCTGCCTCCTCACTCCAAATCGCGCCAACCACCCCTCGTGTCCCACCTCCTTCACCGCACCGTCCTCGAGTGTCCGACATTATATCTCATCTCGTCTTCGTGACGCGTCCTTCATGCACATGTTCTTGATCGTTTTTGATCTGGAATTTCGAACAGTTAAGCGACCGGACGGCCACGGGAATCCAATCTACGAGCAACCGGTTTCGCAGCGTCGCCGGACGCTTGTCGACAAGCGGCCGCACCGGCCCTATTGCTGCGGCACCAACACCTTCTCGCGTGCTCATCGGAGCGTAATACGGAGCAAGAGGAAAGAACTTGGACTTGCGTTCGCGAGCATGCCGTACTGTTATGAGTGGGGTGAATGGTGTGTAGTAGTTGTAGCTCTGGTCTGCTGGCGTTCGTGACCGACGAGATTCGGCATGCCTGGTTAGACGTTGTAAACCGAGATTACTTACTACATACTCGATCTCTATCGGTTCGCATCTTCGCCACGCTTCTCCGCAGACCTCCCAGACGCGACGCCCACCCTCCGGCGCCGACGGCGGGCCCAGGGTCCGACCCCACGGAGGTGAGCGGTTCGGTGCCGGGAGGCAGGAGGGATTGGATGAGAGGAGAAGGAGCCAGGTAGGCGGCATGGTGAATGTGTCGTTAGAGCGATGTGAATGTTGGCTTTTTGTTGTTTGAGTTCGTTGCGTTTAGTCCTGGGCTATATTTCCTGCACCCACTAATGCTTTTAGGCATGTGGCTGCCCTTTTACTTTCCTGGTTGGCTCGCTGGTTGCCTTACTTTCTTCTGTCTAACGTCGGGCTATACTTTGACTGACGGCCTCCACCTTGACCGCTTTGGCGAGAGGCACAGCGCTGCGTCGCTTGCCTCCTGGCTGCCTGCTGCCCTTGCCGTCCTGGCTCGTCAGGGCCCTGCGCGGCTTGCCTGCCTGCCTTGCCTCTTCTTCTCAGTCTCTCCGTGCCGACACAAAATGTCTGTACCCTGTAATGTTGGCGCGGACGCCACGCATGTACGCGTACGCACGCACTTGCGCGCGCTTTTGCCCGCCGCTGACTCCTTGGCGGCGGCTTTGATCTGCGCTGCTTGCTGTCGCCGCACCGCCGACTGTTGCTAATGCCGCTACTATATCCGTTTGTAAGCGTAACGTCGTAAAATGCTGATCGTAAAACGCCGCTTTACGATCGCCTGATTACGACACTAACTACTCTCTTCTTCTGTCTCTCTCTCTCTCTCTCTCTCTCTCTCTCGTCTCTGCGTCGCGGTCTCGTTTCTCTCTCTCCGTGCGCGCGGACGTCCTCTCTCTCTCTCTCCTTCGCTCTCTCGTCTCCTTCCTGTCTTTTCCGCTGCTGCGGCAGCTGACAGCACACGTCTTGCTGCTGCTGGTGTCCGTGTAGGCCGGGTGTAGCGCGTGGGACCCTACCCCGCCACACTGTAGCCACACTGTAACCACACTCACACACTCTAGCTAGCGCTGTAAATCACCGTCTGCTCTCTCGCTCTGCACCGGGGAGCGACGGAGCCGTAGCGGACGCTTAACGACCGACGCAGCGGGGCTATAAAATGACTCCCGCCTGTTAACAGCCGGCAGACGAGCGTTTACGATCGTGACGTCACGCGCGCGTCGCAGCCAATCGGCGACCGCGACGCAAGTGGCGGCGAGCGCCGAGAGAGTCGAGCCGTGATTGGTCGGATCGGGGGCGGCAGGCGCAGCCGTGCGCGGACGTCGGCGATTATGCTGCGTCCGCCTGACAAAGCCGTCTACGTCGACGGGCGGACTAATCCGCCAGCACTGACAGGTAAGCGTTTGGAACAAGCAAGCTAGTTGATTACAGGTAGAAAGGAGCGAGGGGGAGAGGGGAGGGGGAGAGGGGG
>NW_014579866.1:0-3226 GCF_000485595.1 Priapulus caudatus | reverse complement strand
CAGTACGCGGGTAATGCTGGCGGGGTGGGGAGGGAAGGGTGGGGGAGGGAGGGGAGGGGGAGGGAGGGGTGGGGGAGGGAGGGAAGGGAAGAGGGCGCATCACACGGGCGCTTTCAGTACGCGGGTAATGCTGGCACTGAACTCGACTGTGCTGCGAGTGAACGCGCGAGCTTCTATAATCCAGTAATCGCCTGTGATTCATATATTGTATATTATTATACGCATAACGCCCAGCCTCACTTCCATCACTATGGACAGCCTATAGACAGCCTGCAGGTATGTAACATATAATATAACATATAACAGCCTGATCAGAGCCTGATGATAGAGCTCCTAAAATCCATTAATCGTTGTTACCCGTTAATCATATATTATATATTATATTATATTATATATATTATTGTTCACGTAGACTATTACTTATCTTGTTTTTGGCATCATATGGTTAATTTGTAATATATTTGAGTGGCTGACTGGTAAACTGAATTGTCAATTCGCCCTCCGTCACTGCTATTTATTTAGTTTTATTTCTTCAGCCTTTCTCGATTAATTTGATTAACAAATAGAATACCTCCAAAATGTGAATGTCATAAGTGTAAACAAAGTGAATTGAATTGAATTGGATTATTTCTCCTAGCTTTACTCCCCTCTCCAGGGACAGGCCATAGACAGTCTGAAGGTATGACCTGACCATAACCTGCCTTCCCCGTTGTGAGAAACTACTGTAACTCCATAGACTGAATATTTAGATCATACAATGCTACGGTTGGTTAGTATGTGTACGAACTGTAAATGAAAGCCATGAAACTAAAACTATACGTGATTGAATAATTTTATCGAATCTCTATAGTTCACATAAAAATAAGTTTATCTCAGTTGAATCCATAATAAATTATAATTACTTACAACGACGAAATTTTCGACTGGAAACGAAGTTTGAACCCAGAAAGTTTCGACAAAAATTTCGGCCAAAAAATTACCAACTACAAGTACTATAAGTACTATAAGTAATACAAGGTCTCAGACAATAGCATAATATAGAACAATTATAGCATATGCATGGGCGAAACCATAATTACTGCACGAATGAAAGAACTGAAACATGGCGCGATCCCACCAACACCTGCCTTGCTTACAATTAGCGCTGAGCCTGCGCAATTAGCGCAAATTTAATTAGGGTCTCTCCGGTTAACGGGCTCAATCAGGAGTTTGCCCTAATAATCAGCCTGTAATTAAGAGGCAGCAGCAGCATCCAACCATCGTCCTCATCCCGATAGCAACGTCATCGTGCGGTATTACCAGCTTCCCAGACTCAGGCAGCCAATTAGCCAGGGTTCACTATGATTAAATTCACTTATAATTATGAATAATTAATAATTAAGTTAACTCGTTTAGTTTTTGTTCCCGACTCAAGGAAGCATCATGCCCAGCTTGGTCAACGTATTAGTAGCAGTAGTTCAGTTGGTTCAGTTGTTAATCTTATGTAATTAAATAGTTAATCTTATTAGTTGTTTGTACTGGCTGTTACTGGTTATTTAGTTAGTCCAACGAATCTAATTATATACGATTCTCCCCACTTTGCGTGCTGCAGCAATCGTGGGGTTGTATGATTGACTTAACTCGCTTATATGCCCCGGTTACTTAATTATTTTGAACCTAAGCGAGGTTGATTATAGCTTAGTTAATCATGTTATTACTAGTTTTAGTAGTGTATATATTTCAGTACGTCTATGGTGGTCTGTCTCTCACGCGTTACGTTGCATCAGGTTTAGGTTTGACTACGGCATATATAGGATTGATACTAAATAATAAGGAAATATAAAATATAACTCCCACCCAATCATAACAATATCCATGAACTTATAGAGACGAGTTAAGCCTAAGCTGTTACCACGTGTTTTCGTATTCACTACATATACTATAAGTACATACAAATCTACTGGTATATATAATCAATACACCACTCTAGTGATACTCTAATACCTATACACATTATACATCACTTCACATCAATACCATACCTATACCTCAGTATATTACGACTATATATAACAACTCGCACACGACGCTCGCACACGCATCGCACGCAGTTACAATAGCGCGAGCACACGCACACCGCACACGCACACACACGCACAACACCACACACCACACACACAACACACACACGCTGCACGCACGCACGCACGCACGCACGACACACACATCACACACACACACACACGCACACTCACACAACACACACACACACACCACACACACACCGCTCTCGCTTTTTCCGCTCACCCCCTCCCGCACCCTCGTTCACACACCTTCGTACAACGCTCCCTGCTATTTGCTTGGCGTGTTGGCGTTACAATTGGCACGCTGGATGGCCATTGCTCGAAGTGGTGATGACTGACTGCATGCTTATGTAGTGATAAACGTGCGGGCCGCCAGTTATAGAGCATCTAGTGTAAGCGCCGTAGAGTAATATGTAACTATAGCGTTTAGCCTCGGCGGGCAGTAATGTGTGTGGGGTTGCTGTGCGTGCGTGCGTGTGGTGTGGTGTGTGTGGTGTGTGTTGCAGCTGTGTGTGTCTGCATGTTCTCCCCACGCTGTTGGTGGTATGTTGACCCTGGGACTTGTTGTGTGTGACGTGTGTGAGCGGGTGAGTGTGTGTGTTGTGTGTGGTGTGTGTGTGTGTGTTGTGTGGTCGGATGTAGTCCCCCATGTGGATGTTGTGGTGTGTGTGTGCGTGTTGACTCAATCCGTGTGTGCATCGTCGCTGTGATGGGCAGGTGTGTCTGCGCGCTCTGCTCAGTGTGTGATTGTCGTCCCCCGGCCGCCACTTGGCTTTCGGGGGGCGTTCGCTGCCATGTGTGTTGTGTGCAGCCCTTTGGGGTCTCTGTGTGCGTGCTGTGTGTGCTGATAGATGTGTGTAGTCGTGTGTGTTCGGTGTGCGACCACCCGCCCTATTTGGGGCGACTCGGTGCGCCGGATGCTCGATGTGTGTGGTGTGTGTGTGTTGTGTGTGTCGTTGCTGCTGCTCGCTCCCTGATGTGTGTCGTGTGGTGTGTGCTGGGTGTGTGCTGTGTGGTGGGGTGGGTGTTCTTGTGTGTGTTTGTGTGTGTGTGTTGTGTGTGTGTGTTGCTGTATGTGTGCGTGCGTGCGTGCGGGTGTTGTGTGGCGTGTGTTGTGTGTGTGTGTGTGTGTGCTGTATTGTTGTGCAGTGGCGTGGGGGGCC
>NW_014579865.1:21229-24538 GCF_000485595.1 Priapulus caudatus | reverse complement strand
AACTCTCTCTTTCTATCATTCTCTCTCATTCACTCTCTCACTCTTTCTTTTCTCTCTCTCTCTCACTCTCTCTCTCTCTCCCTCTCTCCCTCCCCTCTCTCTCCCTCTCTCTCCCCCTCTCTCCTATCTCTTTCTGTAGCATCAGCCGCAGACGAAGTTTGCGAAAGATGACCCGGCGAGCGTTTATTCTAGAGGTATCGTCTATCGGCGGGCAGTGAGGAGCACTCGGGGAGTGTTGAAGCCCCGGGGGCGACGGCAGGCTGGCGCCACGCTGCGGCTGCCTCGTCGCTCTAGGTGTTAATTTGATTAGCGGCGTGTCTGACCGGACGGTGGCGGCGGTGGAGGGGGCGGGTGTGTGTGTGTGTGTGTGTGTGTGTGTGTGTGTGCGTGTGTNGGTGTGTGTGTGTGTGTGTGTGTGTGCGTGCGTGTGGTGTGTATGTGTGTGTAGTGTGTGTGTGTGTGTGTGTGTGTGTGTGTGTGTGTGTGTGTGTGTGTGTGTGTGTGCGTGCGTGCGTGTGTGTGTAAAAAAATCGACGCGCAGTACATAATCGCTTTTTGACACTCTTTACATCGCGTAAGAAACTGCAGCGACACCGGGGGCGGCCGGTATTACGCGTCACTTCCGCTAACGGCCTCGTCTGGCGTCCTGGCGGTGACGTCACGCTACCTGTGCTGACGTCACGCTACCTGGCGGTGACGTCACGCTGTTCGACGGCCGCCCACCCGCACGTCCGGGTGCCCGGCGCTAAGGCCCACACCACGCTGACCGGTAACCGGTGACCGCTGCTCTATCTCTCTTTCTTCTACTCTCCCACACTATTTTTCTGCCCATACATCGGCCCCTCCTTTCGTATTTTCTCCTTGTCTCGCGCCAACACTGGACTAGAATCGCAGATCACCACGGCGTCGTCTCTCTCTGTCTCTCTCTCTTCTATGTAAGAAGAAGAAGAAGAAGAAGTCCAGGAGACGTACGCTGGCAGGCCGACGGCTCTCTCCCTCTCTAACTCTCTCTCTCTCTCTCTCTCTCTCTCGTTTCTCTCTCTCATTCTTCATCTCTCCCTTGCTCTCTCTTTCTGTCTCTCTATTTCGACCGCTTTCACCCTCTTTCTTCATATCCTTCTCTCTTCCTCTCGCTCTCTTTCTTTCTCCCTCTCTCTCTCTCTCTCTCTCTCTCTCTCTCTTTCTTCTATCTCTTCATTCCTCCCTCCTCTCTATCTTTCTATCTCTCACTCGCCTCTCTCTTTCTTCCCCTCTCTCTTTCTTCTCTCTCTCTCCTCTCTCTCTCTCTCCTCTCTCTCTCTCTCTCTTCCCTTTCTTTCTCCATCCTTTCTCTCTCTCCTCTCTCTCTCTCTCTCCTCTCTCTCTTTCTTTCTCTCTCTCTCTTCCTTCTTCCTCCCTCTCTCTCTCTGTCACTCCCCTCTATGCCGTCACACCTGCGCCGCGCTCCCTACCGATCATTTGCTATCGGTCGAGCTGGGCGGACGTTCGCGCGTGCGTTCGATTCCGTTCACCATTTGCTCGATGCTGCGAATCTGACTCTCCGCAGACGCCTTGGTGACGGTCGCCGTCGGCGACGCCCGCGTCTGCGTCGGCATCAGCGTCGGCGGCGGCGGCGGCGGCGACGACGCATGGCGGCCGGGGGACGTCGGGAATGAGTGCGACGAGATGGACGACGTCGGCGACGGTTCGCTGACGCTCGGCGACAGCTCGCAGACGCCGCCGTCGCCGGTCGAGATGAGAGGACTGGCGGTCGTCACCATCGTCGTCGTCGTGATCGGCAGCTGATAGGGGTTGAAGCGGTGCGGACTGTAGACGGCCGCAGCCGCCAGCGACGAAGCGAGCGACGACGCGCCCGTCGACACCGCGCCGCCGAGTCCGGCGAAACCCTGATGGAACAGCGCGTGGTTGGCGGCGATGAACTGCGGATTGAGGAACCCGAGCCCCATCTGATGCGGGGATCCGTGCTGCGCTGCCGCCGCCGCTGCAGCGGCGGCGCCACCTTGCGGCAGGTGCGACATCGCCGCCTGCGTCATCGCGGCGAGGCCCGGGTGGTGTTGCGACGTCAGACCCGCGGCGGCGAAGTGGTGAGGTAGAGAGTGTCCGGCGGCCGACGTGAGCGCGTGCGACGTCGGCAGCAGGAACTGACCGAGCGGGAACGGCATCGCGGGAGCCGATCCCGCGTAGCTGGGATACAGGTACGGCAGCAGGTGTGGGTGATGTGCCGGCGGCTGCAGTGTCACGTTCGGCGGACTCGACTGCTGCTTGTAATACTTCAGAGGATCGTCGGGCGGTCGTCGCTCTTCCCCTGCCTTTGTTGTTCTCGGTCTATGTAAAAGTTATTGGCGATCAATTTCGATGTGTCAATCATCTACCGGTGTTCGATTTGTCGTGTTATTTGTTAAGACTCGCTGCAGCAGTGTTTAACGCATCTCACGTATTTCTCAGCATTTCACTCAGTATTATCACGTACTTTATCAGCATTTCGTTATTATTCAACACATGAAAACGAGTATCATTTTAACGTAATAGTTGAGGTTATATGTCGATATTTGTTTATTTTTGGAGCCGCACACGCCTGAAAATGTTCTGTATGTTATGCACAGATATATGTTATGCACAGATATATGTTATGCACAGATATATGTTATGCACAGATATATGTTATTCACAGTATCAGGAGCTAACAAATACCTATAGGTATATATCAGCGGTATATATACCAGAGGTAAATATAGGTAGATATCAGCGGTATATATACCAGAGGTAAATATAGGTATTTATTAGCTCTTAACAGTATGATATATACAGCTGCCTATTAGAGTGGAAAAACTTCCCGCGGTAACAACAAGTGCACGTAATTAAAACATAATTAAAACAGACAAGTAGGTCGAAAGTAGGTTTACGTAATAACTGTGTTTATCTGTATTTATACGTAGATATTCATTTACAGGACACAAAACAGTATGTACAAAGAAACAAATAAATAATAATTTAACATGTACATTTTCAACTCAAATGTGGCATATCATCTCCCCGTCACGTGACCGCATGGCGCATGCGCGCGCGCGCACACACCAGAATGGCGATTTCAAACCATTTGCAATGACGTGGCGAAGCGCATGGAGGGCGAGTGTACATATGCCGTGTCCAAAAACTACAAGGATATTTTACAACGGTTTCTCCTCTTGCTTTTCCCGCCGCGTCTGCCGCCACCGACAGCCGCCGCCGACTATACTAAAACCCTGCTAGTTATTTCCACGGAATAAATGCCGTCTTTATTTTCTCATCTTATTCATAATTATATTTTTT
>NW_014579865.1:15899-17972 GCF_000485595.1 Priapulus caudatus | reverse complement strand
GTCGCAGATAGAGGACTGGCGGTCTGTCACCAATCGTCGTCGCTCGGTGATTCGCCAGCTGACTAGGGTGAAGCGTGCGCGACTGTAGAACGGGCCGCAGCTGCTAGCCGAAAGAGGCCGAGCGACGCACCGCGCCCGTCGAACGCCGCCGGCCGCGAGTCCGGCGAAACCCTTGATGGAACAGAGCGTGCCGGTTTGGCGGCGCATGAACTCGCCGCATTGAGGCAGCCGAGCCCCGATCTCGATGCGCGGCTCCGCTGCTGCGGCTGCCGCGCCGCTGCAGCGCGCCGCGCGCCGGCCTTCGCGGCAGGTGCGACCCTCCGCCGCTGCGTCAGTCGCGGCGAGGGCCCGGGTGCGCCTGTTCCTCCGCACGACGGTAGACTCCCGCGGCCGCGCGAAGCTGGCTGAGGTAGCAGAGTGTCCGGCGGCCGCACGTGTAGCGCGTGCGATCGTCGCGCAGCAGAACTGCCACCCGAGCGGCCGAACGGCATCGCGGGAGCCGTCCCGCCGTACCTAGGGATAGCAGGTACCGCAGCAGCGTGTGGGGTGAATGCGCCGCGCGGCTGCATGTCAACTGTTCGCCGGCGGCACTCGACTCCGCCCTCGCTCTGGTAATACTTCAGAGGATGTCGGGCGGTCGATCGCCCGCAGCGTTGCCTCTCGCCGCCGCCGCTGCCGCCGCCGCCGCCGCCGCCTTCTCGAGGGAGTCTCTCGAGAGAGGAAGCCGGCAGTCGGTCTCCAGCGGCAGGGCGTGGTGGTGGCGGGGAAGTACCTTGACGGGGGACTCGTCGCTCGAAGAGGAGGAGTGGCCGTGGTCGTGGCTGAACGTGCTGCCGCTGCGATCCGGAACTTCCTCCTTGGGGATGACCTCCCCCTCCTCCCTGCCGGTAGCTTCCTCCGCCGATCTGCCGGCCTGGGACGAATGGTTTTCTGCGAAATGTAGAAGAGAGAGAGGGGTTCGGTTATAGTCACGGGTGTACGCTGATAAATACAAGTACGCAAGGGAAACACAAGTAACCTGAAAATACAAGCGTATATTATAGCTCCAACTCTGACACTAACGGTAACACTAACCCTAACCCTAAACCTAACCCTAACATTAATCCTAACCCTAACACTAACATTAATCCTAACCTTAACCCTAATCTTAACCTTAACCCTAATCCTAACCCTAACCCTAACCCTAACCCTAACACTAACATTAATCCTAAATTTAACCCTAAGCTTAACCCTAACCTCAACCCTGACCCTAACCCTTACTATAACCCTAACCATAACCCTAACACTAACCTTAACCTAACCCTAACCCTAACCCTGACACTAACCCTAACCCTAACCTTTACCCTAACCCTAACCTTGACCCTAACCCTCACTGTGATAACAAACCACATCAATCACGTTCTCGTAACATGATGATGGCGGCTAACAATTATCCGATCAGTATTTAATTTCAGTGTCAGCATTGTATGAGCAGTTAGTCCATGTAGCTGCTGCAGTTTCTGTAGGCAAGCCAAAATCATGAGAGTGGCGTGTGGAGAAAAAACCCTACCGACTGACGGGTAAAGGTGAAACAAAGGTGACATGGAGAGAGAAGAGAGAGAGGGGAGAGATGGGGGAGTGAGAGAGCGCGAGAGAGCGCGCGCGAAAGAGAGAGAGAGAGAAGAGAGAGAGAAGAGAGAGAGAGAGAGAAAGAGAGAAAGAGAGAGAGAGAGAGATAGCAAGAGGGAAGGAGAGAGCTCTCTCACTAAAGAGAGCAAGAGCAAGAGAGAGAGGGAGAGAGAGAGCGAAAGAGAGAGAGCGCGCGAGAGAGCGAGGGAGAGAGAAAGAGTGTGTGTGCGAGAGAGAGAGAGAGAGAGAGAGAGAGAGAGAGAGAGAGAGAGAGAGAGAGTGAGAGAGAGAGATAGCAAGAGGGAAGGAGAGAGCTCTCTCACTAGAGAGAGCAAGAGCAAGAGAGAGAGGGAGAAAGAGAGCGAGAGAGAGAGAGAACGCGAGAGAGCGAGCGAGAGAGAAAGAGTGTGTGTGCGAGAGAGAGAGAGAGAGAGAGAGAGAGAGAGAGAGAGAGAGAGAGAGAGA
>NW_014579865.1:14208-15850 GCF_000485595.1 Priapulus caudatus | reverse complement strand
CTCCCTGACACACACACTCGCTTTCTCTCTCTCTCTCTCTCTCTCTCTCTCTCTCTCTCTCTCTCTCTCTCTCGCACACACACTCTTTCTCTCTCGCTCGCTCTCTCGCGCTCTCTCTCTCTCTCTCTCTCTTTCTCCCCTCCTCCCCTCCTCTCTCTCGCCTCTCCTCCCCCTCTCTCTCTCTCAAGCCCCGCACATTGGTTCCGTCCGTAAGCATCGCCGACCCGCCGCCGTCGTCGTCGTCATCGTCGTCGTCGTCGTCGGCTGCCTGCCGTAATTTTCTCAATCGTCTGCTAACGACGCCACAAGCGGCGATCAGGGTGCGATTGTTTTCAAATGGAATTAGGAGCAATTGAGCAGCGACGGCACTCGGTGCTAGCTCGGTCGGCCGGTCCGAACCCCCAGAAGGGGATAACGATGCTATAGAGCCGAGAATTAGGCGTCCGCCAAACGCTATTAGGGTCTAAAGAGGTTTGTTGTGAAGCTATTCTCGCGAGGCGGCGGAGGAGGCGGAGAAGGCGGCGGAGGAGGAAGAGGCAGCGGTCCGGTGGGGGCGAAGGCGGCAGAGGCGGCAGAGGAAGAGGAAGAGGCAGTGGAGGAGGGAGAGGCGATGGAGGAGGAAGAGGCGGTGGCGGCGGCGGCGGTGGCAGTGGAGGAGGCAGCGGAGGAAGCGGAGGCGGAGGCGAGCGGTGTAATCCGGGGAAAAAAAATTCGTCGTCGCCATTTCGTCGCTTCTCGCGATGGTGGCGCCACACGGCGGGGCGGAAGCGAAACTACGACGCACGGGGTCGGTAATGCACCGTGGCGATCGCATGATGTATGAACATTAGAACATTATTATTATTCTGTCAAGAGCGAATGAAAACAGATTTGGGGTGTCATTCACCCCCTAATTCTCTATTGTCGACTATTATGGGATGCCGGTTTAATCGCAGACGGAAGGGATTAGATCGTCTGCAATTAAAACATGTCGAGTCACGAATGAGAAACGCAGTGTCACAGACGCAGACATGCAAATAACGCGTAGGTTCAGTATCTCTCTCGCGCTCTCTCTCTCTCTCTCTCTTTCTCTCTCTTTCTCTCTCTCTCTCTCGCTCTCGCTCTCTCTTTCTCCCTCTCTCTCTTTTTTTCTCTCTCTTTCACTCGTTTCCTCTCTGTCTCTCTCTCTCTCTCATTCCCTCTCTGTCTCTCTCTCGCTCTCTCATTCCTTCTCTGTCTCGTTTTCTCTCTCTCAACCCCACTCTATCTCTCTTCCCAATTATCTCGTTCTCTCCCTCCCTCCTTTCGTTCCCCCTTTCTCTTTCAATCCTTACCTCCCCCTCTTTCCTTCTCTCTCTTCATCCCTCCCTCCCTTCCCCTCGCTTTCTCTCCTTCCCTTCCTCTCTCATTTCCCCCCTCCCTCCTTCCCTCCCTCTCTCCCTCTCTCCCCTCCCTCCCTCCCTCCCTCTCTCGTATTACGGAAGCTTCTTTCGTATGCCTAATGATCCCTGCTGATTGCGGCCGATGCCAACGCGCTCAGATTTTAATTGAGTATATAATGATTACACGCCTGACAGGGTTTTTTCCCGTAGAATTAGAAGTAGATTATTATCTTCACGACGTGCTCCCTCCCTCTCTCTCTCTCTCTCTCTCTCTCTCTCTC
>NW_014579865.1:4837-11430 GCF_000485595.1 Priapulus caudatus | reverse complement strand
CTCTTCCCCCTCCTCTCGATCTCTCTTTCCCCCTCCCCTTCCTCTCCCTCTCTCCCCGTCTCCCCTTCCTCTCCCTCTCTCCCCGTCTCCCCTCGTTCTCTCTCGCGGTGCACTCGCTTGTGTCGAGCATCTAATAATGATATCAGTGCCACAGGGCGGAATCTCCGCCGCCGCCGCCGCCGCCGCCGCCGTCTCCGCCGCCACCGCCGCTACGGAGCTGATTAACAAAGATCTATACATGACACGACACAAAGGAATTGGCGTTACGTCGTTACGGTCGCTCGAGATCATTTCGTTACCCCCGCGAGAGGGCGTCTGCTGATACAGCTATAGAACTATAGAACTATACTCTATACAGCTATACGCTATAGAAATACACGCTATAGAACTATATACTATAGAATCACACGCTATAGCACTAACCCCTATAGAATTAAATGATATAGAACCTCACGCTATAGAACTAAACCTTATAGGAATTAACGATATATAACTAAACGCTATAGAACTAAACCCTATAGGAATTAACGATATATAACTAAACGCTATAAAACTAAACCCTATAGAATTTGACGATATAGAATCTCACGCTATAGAACTAAACCCTATTGGAATTAACGATATATAACTAAACGCTATAGAACTAAACCCTATAGAATTAAACGATATAGAATCACAACTAAATGCTATCACGCGGTCACGCTATACACACATTCAACGCGTTTTCGTGTACGACAATGTGTTTCTTTGTACAACAATGTGTTTCTTTGTACAACAATGTGTTGCTTTGTACAACAATGTGTTTCTTCGTACAACAATGTGTTTCGATGTCAAATAAACATGTTTTGGTGTCTAATAAATATGTTTCGGTGTACAATCAATGTATTTAAATGCACAATCAGTGTGTTTCGGTGTAGAATAAACATGTTTCGGTTTAAAATATGCATTTCGGTCAACAATCAATGTGTTTCGATATGCAATCAATAAGTTTCGATTACCTTTCAGTTCGATGGTGCGCTCCGTGCTGGAGATGACGTCACCGCCCAGCATGCCGTCTAGGCGGGCTACCTTGGACAGTGGTTCTCCGTTCATATGACTCGCTTCACCCGCCGTCCCATCACTCATGTGCTGAGCGAGGAGGGCACGCCTGCGAGAGAGAGAGAGAAGGTTATAGTAAAATCCGTGTAGAGAGAGAAGGAAGGCGAGAAAGAGAAAGGGCGAGAAGGGCACGCCTGCGAGAGAGAGAGAGAGAGGAAGAGAGCGAGAGAGAGAGAGCTGAGAAGGAGAGGGAGAGCGACGAAGAGAGAGAGAGAGAAGAGAGAGAGAAGAGAGAGAGAGAGAGAGAGGAGAGAGGAGAGACCAGACAGACAGCAGAGAGCGCGAAAGCGAACGAAGGCACGGTGAGAATTGCTGCAGTTCATTCGTTCCAAGCTTAACGTAAATCGCTGCCTGAATATCTAACGCAACGTGATTATACTCCCTCTCCCCGCGCTCCCCTTCCCCTCCCCTCCCCCGCCGCGACCTTGCCGCTGACGGCTTTGCCAAACAGCTGTCTAGCTGCGCGGGGAGCAGACAGGGGGGGGGGGCGGCCTACGAACACCCAAGCCTTATAGACGCCGACAGCTTCAGACCTGACAAATTTTTTAAATTAAACTAGCTATCAGGTGCGATGTTCTTCCGTACTGAGGTCCGCGTAGTTCGTGTTATTTATTATAGTCTTCTACTGTGAGCCGCTTCTCGTGTAGTTGATGCTGCTGCTGCTGGCTGCTGCTGCTGCTGCTGCTGCTCTGCGCTGCTGCTGCTGCTCTGCTGCTCCCGTGGCGAACAGCCGTAAATGATGTCAGTACATTTTGGCGGGCGCGGCAGGAAGATGATGACGGTAATGTGTGTGTGGGGGTGGGTGGGGGAGGGGGTGTGTTGTGGGGGGTGGGTGGGGGGTGTGTGTGTAATGGGGGGTGGGTGGGGAGGGGGTGTGTGTGTGTGTATACGCCGTGCGTGTATGCACGTGCCGTGTGCGTGTGCCTGCATTGTATGTGCGTAATGCGCGCGTGCGTGCGCGTGCGTGCGTGTGTTGGTGCCGCGCGTTACCAAGCTTCCCCGTCGTAGATAGTGTTAGGCGCGCGTATGCAGGCAGATGGTCTTATACTAACGAAGCGCGTAATGCGATGCGAACACGGGCCGCAGCGGCTTCATCCTCCATGGCTTATCCGGCATGGCGTATTTATGCAGTATTCACGGCGGTCGTCGTACCAACACGTTCAAATCTCTGTTCTGCTGCATGTGTCACGTGATTTATTAGCGGCGATAACGTCATCCGGGGGGAGGGGGAGGGGGGGAGGAGGGGAGGGGGACGGCATGACGATTGCATGAAAATTCACGGCGCGGCGCCGGGGGAGGGGAATGGCGAATTTGAGGCAGACGACGATTTCTCGCGGTAAACAGCGTCACGTGGCTTTACATCGTGTTATGTATTGTAATTATGTCGTGCGCGGGCGAGTTTTTTTTTTCGTTCGCGGTATCTTTTGAACTTTTTAATTAGTAGAAACATTGTTAATTGATTAGCTTTATATGCGGTCCGAGAGATTTGATTGATTGATTGACTGATGGATGGATAAAGGGATGGATGGATGGGTGGATGGATGGATGGATGGATGGATGGATGGATTGGATGGATGGATGGATGGATGGATGGATGGATGGACTTGGATGGATGATGGATGGCTGGCCCTGGATTTGATAGGATGGATGGATGGATGGATTGGATGGATGGATGGATGGATGGATGGATGGATGGATTGGATGGATGGATGGATGGGATGGATGGATTGATTGAATAGATGGATGGATGGAATGGATGGATGGATGGATGGATGGATGGATGGAATGGATGATGGATGCCGATTTGGATGGATGAATGGCATGGATGGATCTGATGGATGATGGATGTGGATGGATGGATGGATGGATGGATGAATGGAATAGGATGATGGTTGGATGGATGAATGGAATGGATGGATGGATGGATGGATGGATGGATGGATGGATGGATGGATGGATGGATGGATGGATGGATGAATGGATTAATAAAAAATGGATAAATAGATGAACAGATGGATGAAAAAAAGAGAACGACAGATACATAGAGAGAAAGAGAGATATCGAGTAAGGCTTAAGACCCGACTATTAAGATCATATCTAACGCCAAATGATCACGAAATGGCAAACGATTAAAGGCATTTAATAACTCCTAACTGCAATCATGCCAGCTCCCCGCACCACTCAAACGCACTGCAGCGGTTATTAGCTTAGCACTCTAACCCCCCAACAAAAAATGAACAATAGAACACCATTCCCACACCCACACGCAAAAAACTCGGTAGAAATAAAAAAAAACACCGGTGCGATGTGCCCCGTGGGAGGGTGCGATGCGCGGTGACCTCGCAGCTGCGTGCGCGTGACCCCGGCTGTGTGTGCGCGCGACCAGCTGGCAGTGTTTGACTACTGGCCGCCACGCCGCACCGCTATGTTTACAGACCTGAGTGCTCAGAGAGAGAGAGAGAGAGAGTGAAGTGGGGGAGGAAGAGATAGATAGAGAGAGGGAATAGCGAGAAGAGAGAGAGAGAGAGAGAAAGAGAGAGAGAGAGAGAGAGAGAGTGATCGAAGAGAGAGCAGCGATAGAGGAGAGAGAGAGAGCGAGAGAGAGAGAGAGAGAGAGAGAGAGAGGGAGAGAGAGAGAGAGAGAGAGATGAGAGAGGAGAGGCGAGAGAGAGAGAGAGAGAGAGAGAGAGAGAGAGAGAGACGCGAGCGGAGAGAGACGAGGAAGAGAGATAAGAGCGCGGCGCTGCGAGAGAGACGAGAGAGAGAGAGAGAGCAGAGAAGAGAAAGAGAGAGAGAGAGAGAGAAGAGAGAGAGAGAGAGAGAGAGAGAGAGAGAGAGCGAGCGAGTTTGGTTGGCGCGTCTTTATCCTGACTGACTTTCAACTAGTTTTGACTGATTCCCCGCCAGGCAGCATGGCGCCAGCGCCGACGCGCGGCGGCGGCCGCGCAAAGCCAAGCCAACGCTCTCGCCGACGGGAGCACAAAGTCAAGTAGTGGGCCGGACAAAGGCATAATTTGGCCACAATCGGTCGCCGGTATAATCACCTGTTTGGCTTTGTCACAGTTGGCGGAGCGCGGCTAAACAGCGAACGGACGGACGGACGATGGAGGGACGGTAATCGCTACCGTACATACTCGTTGCGACGCGCATCGTCGCGCGGCGCGTGAAAAAAGGCGGAGACGGCGGCAGTGGCGACGGCGGCGGCGGGGCGGCGGCGGAAATGGAATAAAAATGAGAAAACTCGGGTGGCCGGAGATTGACGGCGGTACTGCGCATGCGCGCACGCGGGGATTAGTTTAATGATGCTGCTGCTGCCGCTGCTGCTGCTTCTGTTGTGTGTGTTGTTGTTGTTGTTGTTGATATTATTGTTATTGTTGTTTGTTGTTGTTGTTGTTGTTGTTGGTGATGATGATGATCGTATACCGATGCGGGAAAGAGAGAGAAAGAGCGAGAGAAAGAAAAAGAGAGAGAGAGAGAAGGAGAACAAGACAGGGAGAGAAAGCGCGCGCGCGCGAGAGAGAGGAGCTATGTTCTCAGCGGAGAAGACAGAGAGGGAGAGGGGGAGAAACCGCGGTAATCTCAATCTCCATGGACCGTTAATGAACATAGCAGGCAGCGGCGGCGGCGGCGGCGGCGGCAGCAGCGGCAGCGGCAGCGGCGGCAGCTCCCTGAGCTCTCAGGTTTAGCCTGTGTTTGTTGTGTGCTGGGGCTGGCGTGTTAGCGCGGGCGTAGTACGGTGGTCTCCTCTCTAAACCTCTCTATCGTAATTTGCTCTCGGTGCGTGCGCGCGCTCGGGCGCCTTCTTCCGTGCGGCTTGTCGCCGCGCGTGAATGCTCCCTGCTAATCTCTCCTCCCCCTCCTCCTTCCCCTCCTCCTCCATCATCCTCCCCCCAGCGCTGACGTTAATCTCTCACTCTTTATCCCCCGCTCACTCATTTTTCTTCTCTCCTTTCCCCCTCCGCCTCCCTCTCCCCCTCCGCCTCCCTCTNCTTGCATGCGCTCGCGCTTAAAACGCAGCAGACGCGCCGGACAAAGCTTTCTGCCGCCGTCGCCGCCGCCGCCGCCGTCACAGAGCTTTTAATGCTTTCTCCGTCCTACGACCACGCGGCCCTCCTCCCCCTCTCCCGCCACCACGTATGTGTTTGTTGGGTAAACACATTCGCACTCTGGGGGCAGACACGCACGCACGCACGCACGCACGCACGCACGCGCGTAAAAGGGAAATAATTCACGATTGTATTATATTTAATAATATATTATATATACATACATATCAAGAGCTAATAATAGGTATTATTAGCTCTTATACAATTATATATATAGAGAGAGCGTGCGCGAGAGAGAAAGAGAGAGGCAAAGCGAGAGAGAGAAAGAGAGAGGCAAATCGAGAGAGAGGAAGAGAGAGCGAGTGCGCGCGAGCGAGTGAGAGAGAGAGAGCGAGCGATAAAAATATTTGTATTTAATTTTGCGTCCGCGTCGTCGTCGGCGTCGTCGGCAGCGGCGGCCTGGGTCGTTCGCTCGGTACGGCCACGAGGCCACTTAGCGACGGTTTATGCGTCCCCGTAGTGCCGTTTGTCCCCCGCGCCCCGAAATCATGAGACAGTTTCGTACGAGTTATGTCGGCTGCCGCCGCCGCCGCCTCGCTATCGTTATTTACGTCTGTCTATATATGCTATCGACCCAAAACCTGCGCGAGCAAATTATGAAATTGGCTCGCTTGCGCGCGCTCTCTCTCTGTCTCTCTCTTGCGCGCGCTCTATCTCCCTCTCTCTCGCGCGCTCTCTCTCTCTCCTTCTTTCTCTTTCTCTCTCTCGCGCTCGCTCTCTCTATCTCTCTCGCTCTCTCTCCCTCTCGCGCGCTCTGCCTGTCTCTCTCTCTCTTTCTCTCTCTTGTCTTCTCTCTCGCTCTCTCTCTATCTCACTCTCTCTCTCTCGCCCTCTCACTTTCGCTCTCTCTCTATCTCTATCTTTCTCTCTCTCTCTCGCTCTCACTTTCGCTCTCTCTCTATCTCTCTCTGTCTCGCTCGCGCTCTCCCTCGCTCTGTGTCGCAGCAACACCAACAGCTAGCTACTAGCTAGAGGAAAGGGACAGCAAGAGTGTCAGGATGCGATGTATTCATGCCATTGACGCGGGTAGGCGTTAGGGTGTGTGGGTGATGTGGTTGTGTTGCATGGGACGTGTTATTCGTAATTTTACCGGCTCCTTTTTCTTCTATTTACTCGGCTCTACATCGCATAACAAAATTCCCCTAACAAAAGCAAGTCGACAAGTACCCGAAGGCGACTTCACTCGAAACGAGGCAATTGTGATTTCACCCCTATACAACCCCTACAAGCCCCTATAGAACACCCTATACAACCCCTAGGAGCGAGATCCCCTCAAACCACCCTCATCCAATAATTAGCACATATACACAAACATCCCAATAACGCCTGCATGCGTGTGCACGCGCCCTCGCGGTGGTGGTGGTGGTGGTGGTAGGGGAAGAGGGGGAG
>NW_014579865.1:0-674 GCF_000485595.1 Priapulus caudatus | reverse complement strand
TCTCTTTCTCACTTTCTCTCTCTCTCTCTCGCTCGCTCCTTCTCTCTCTCTCTCTTTATCGCTCGCTCCTTCTCTCTTTCTCTTTCTCTCTCCTCTCTCTCTCTCTTTCTCTCTCTCTCGCTCGCTCCTTCTCCTCTCTCTTCCTTCCCCCCTTCTCTCCTTATATATAACATTTGACCTTTATTGACCTTGCGCAATTAGAAGGGGGGACATTTACCATAGGGGGGACACACACCATCCCGTCTCTCGCCCCGTTTTGCCCTCTAACGCGATTTGCACCAATTTATACTGCGACAATTTTCGCTCGAGCAATCGCGTCGGCGTGGATTGGGCCTGCCGTCGCCGCCGCCGTCGTCGTCGTCGTCGCCGCTATATGTCCGTGCCGACGACGACGACTTGATCTGATTACGTTGATGCGTACAAGACACGAGGCGCCTCGCGCTCGTATGTGTGTGTGTGTGAGTGTGCGTGTGTGTGTGTGTGCGTGCGTGCGTGCGTGCGTGGTTGCTTGCTGCGGGCATCTTCGCCTCGCCTCTATGTAAATGAACTGTGAATGGGAGGAGTGAACATCACAACACGTGGCGTGCGCGCGTGGGAGTGGTCAACGATAGAGAGAGAGCGAGAGAGAGAGAGAGCGAGAGAGAGAGAGAGAGAGAGAGAGAGAGAGAGAGAGA
>NW_014579864.1:13848-24547 GCF_000485595.1 Priapulus caudatus | reverse complement strand
TATAATCTAATATACTATTGATAATATATTAATATAGGCCAAGTATATATGATATTATATATATATAAGTAATGAGGCACCGTTCTTTGTAAATACTGTAAGCACACAAATGATCTAAGCAACGCGCAGCAGAGCTTGCACATGTCCACGAATTGATAAAGAAAATACACATAACTTATCATCGTGTAATTTAATTTAATCTAATTATCACTGATTGTGTCATTAAAAAAAAAGATTTCACCACCGATCTCGCGAATTAGGCTGGTTAATTTGAATATATCGTATTAATAAGTCTCATGAACATATATACGTTGAAAAAGCATTAAATAAAAATCAAATAAATTATATATATATATATATATGGCCTATATAATTATATATATATATATATATATATAATATTATGTGTGTGTGTGTGTGTGCCGCGCGTGGTGTGCGTGCGTGCGTGCGCTGCGTGTGGTGTGTGTAGTGTTCGTCTGTGTGTGTGTTGCAATGTGATGTGATGTGTGTGGTGTGTGTGTGTGTGTGTGTGTGTGTGCTGGCTAAGATGGTCAAGGTAACAATACAATCACTATCCAAGATCGCGAAGTTTAATTATACAAATACGTTCTAAATGTCGTTTCTAAACGCTGTAAGACGAAAAACGCGCTGAGACGCCTGTTATGCACTTACGTCACATGCGTTATTATTGTATCAGCAGAGATTCGGCTAACACGGGTTGAGGGGAAAAATACGATCGTGAATGCTTCGTGTTGGAACCCAACACAAACATGCGCGCGCGTCTGAAAGCTCTAAACGGTCGAACGTAAATAAACACGTACACAAATACAGCGGATTTGTCATGTATTACTGTGACGGCTAATTGTTGTGAGGGCACGGTAACGCGAGGCACTCAGATTACTGATGCAGCGGACGCGGGTGCACTCAGACACAGGGGTTAATAGAGACGCGAGGGCAGGCTACGTAAAACCACCACAATTAATTAATTAATAATTATATATATTATATATATATATATATATAATATATTATATATATATATATATATTATATAGTAATTACTAGTAATTATATACGCCTAGCGTTTGTAGACAACGTGAGCGGGGCGTTGGTGCAATGTGCGTGGCGCGCGTGCGTGCGTGCCGCGCAAACACACAAACACACACCACACACACACACACTACACACACAAACACACACCACACACACCACACATCACACACACACCCCACACACAGCCGATTTCGCCACACACACACACACACACACACATATAGTATATATATAATATACTAATACTAAATTATACTATGGTATAGTATACGACCTGCTTCAGCCGCCGTTGTTGTCAAAGACTAATTAGGCACGTCCACCCGTCGCATCCTGGACTAGCTAAACATTAGAAACATTGTAATGCGTCTATAATTGTTTGACCATTTTGTTAAGTGAAAAGTAGCTTAGGCCGCGAACCCTCCGGTGTACGCCGATCAGCTCTCTCGCTTCGTACTCTCTCTCGGTCCTCTCATCTTCGCACTCCGCCGGTCCTCTCTCTCCTAAGACTCTCGCCCTCCCCCTCTCCTCTGCGTTCTCTTCTAATCGCTCTCTCCCCCTCTCTCTCTCTCTCGCTCCTCTCTCTCTCCTCATCTTATCCAGAGCGTAGTGATGGTGGGGCGGGCGACTGCGTTGCGAGCGGGCTGCGGCCTTGACCCTAGGGGGGGGCGTTCGTTTGTTTTATTTGTGAGCGTTTTATTGGTTTGGGTATTGGGCGGCGTTCTGTCGGCGCGGGCTGGGCGGGGTTGGGGGGGGGTGGGGTGGGGTGCGGAAGCTGCTCGGTCGTGCTGGGGGCGGAATGTACGTCGCATTTATTCTGTTCGTATGGTGGGGGGGGCGGGTGTCGCTTCGCTCCCCCACAATTCTCACCTCTCTTCTCTCTACGCTCGCCTACTCAGCGATCTCTCTCATCTCTGTCTCTCTCTCTCCTTCTCTCTTTCAATCTTCCATCTCCTCCATCCCCTCCCTCACCTTCGGGGGCTGCCCCTCCGCTCATATATCTCATTTACACACCTCTCCTCCTCTCCTGAGCCCGCCGGGCGGCTGCTGCTCGTTCTGTCGTACCATCTCCTTCCTTCAAATCTCTCTCGTCTCCTCTCTCTTCGTCCACCCGGTCGCTCGGGTCGAGTCATCGTGTCTCTCTCTTTCTCTCTTAATCTCACCTCGTCGTGCTGCGCGTCGTCGGGTCTCTCTGGTCTGGGCGGTGGTCGCCGGCGCTCGCGAGGTCATCTCTCTCTTTCCCTTATCTTCTTGTCTCTTCCCTCTGCGCTCACCGTGGTCAGATACCGCGCCAGCTGTAATGCCCTTATCGCTCGCTTGCGTTCATCTACTTTCGAGCTTAAATCCCTGACTCACTGCACCTCCCTGACTGCGCGGGCGGCGTATAGCATCAGCACTCCACCACGCACGATCATTGCACGCTTCGCACGGTTCCATAATTTATCAGGGGCGCGTATCGCGCAGCGTCACGCATGCCAACGCACGGGGCTGACCGGCAGGCACGGAGTACATTCTGATAATTATACATATCTACTATCTAATCTATGCTATTCTTATCTAGCTATCTATCTATCTATCTATCTATCTATCTTATCTATCTATCTATCTATCTATCTATCCTATCTATCTATCTATCTATCTATCTATCTATCTATCGTATCTATCTATCTCAGCATATATATATATATAATATATATTATATAGATATATATATATAGATAGATAGATAGATAGATAGATAGAGGATAATAGAAAGATAGAGTAGATAGGATAGATAGATAGAATAGATAAATAGTTTAGATAGATAGATAGATACGATAGATAGATAGATTAGATAGATAATCAGATAGATAGTATAGATAGATGAGTATGCAGGATAGATAGATAGATAGATAGATAATAGATAGATAGATAATAGGACTAGATACATATCGATATCTGATAGAAAATAGATAGATATAATACGATAGATAGATAGATAGATGAGACTAGATAGATAGATAGACTAAGCATAGATAAATATATAGATAGATAGATAGCATAGATAGATAGATTAGATAGATAGATAGATAGATAGATAGATAGATAGATAGAAGATTAGATAGATAGATAGAGTACCGATAGATATATGATAGATAGGAGGTAGATACGATAGATAGATATGATGAGAGTAGAACTAGATAGCATAGATAGATAGATAGATATATAGATAGATAGATAGAATAGATAGATAGATAGAATGAGAGCAGATAGATAGATAGATAGGAGTAGATACATAGACTAGGATAGGATAGATAGATAGAGTCAGATAGATAGATTAGAGTAGGATAGGATAGATAAGAGATAGATAGTATAGTAGATAATAGAAGGAGAGTGAGGATAGAAGATGTAACGATAGGATCAGAGTGATAGATAGATAGATAGAGATAGGTGAGATTAGGAGTAAGATGAAATGAATAGATAGATAGATAGATAGATATATACGACTAGATAGAATTAGATAGAGGGAGGAAGAGAAAGAGCGAGAGAGAGAGAAAGGAAGCAAGAGAGAAGGCGGCGTAGAGACAGAGAATTATATGAGAATACCGCGGTGTGTGTGAAACATAGCGGGTAGCGGTGTGTGTGAACATAGCGGGGTAATAATTATATAATTCGCTAGTGTCGCACAAAAACGCATGAATGCCATTAACAACTCACTTACCTGGTGAATAGTTGTGCTCCTCGCTCTCTCTCCCCTCCATCCCTCTCTCTCTCTCCGAAAGGACCTCTCATGTCTCGCAGCATCTCACTCTCTAGCTCTCTCTCCCTCGTCGTCTCTCCTCCTCTCTCTTCTCTCTCTCTCATAACACACACACGAGCGGGCCGACCCCGCTGAGTTGACGGCGGGACACGAGAACAGACGAAACAACAGTCACGAATTGCTACCGTTAACCCGACAGTCGTAATCATCGGCGTGATTGTGTGGCTGTATGATAGGGGCGTTTGACACAGGTATGCGGCTTATAAACCGCACGCAACGCAATATTATACGATACTCTCTGTTTCAGTCAATGCAGAAACATTCAATATACAAATGTCTGCCCGTGAAAGGTGTCCCTGCACACGGCAGCTGGGGCTGCGCAGGTACTCTACCTGATGGCCGGGACGATCCAGCGTCGTGCAGTCCGAGTATATCGTGAGTATATATTCACACAGGTGACGTCGTCTGCTAGCGTTATTGCCCCAAGCGTGACTGCGAACGGCTGCCATACTCCGCGTGCGTGTTGTGTGTGTGTGTGCTGTGTGTGTGTGTGTGTGTGTTGGTGCTGGTCGTGTGTGTGGTCCATGTGTGTGTGTGGGTTGTGTGTGTGTGTGTAGTTGTGTGGTGTGTGCTGTGTGTCTGTGTGCGTGTCAGTGTGTGTGTGTGTGGTGTGTTGTGGCGGTGCGTGTGCGGTGCGGTGTGCGTGTGCGTGTGCTGTGTGCGTGGTGCGTGCCGTGAGCGGGTGTGTGTGTGTGCGTTCTGTGTTAGTGCTGCTGCCGGCGCGGCGGCGCGGTGCGTGCATGGGATAGCAGCAACGTATAATAGGCGTACATTATTTGCTGAAATTACATTTAATACCCATGTGCGCCCGTGTGCATGCACTGTGCGCCGTTTGTGCGTGCTGTGGAAATGCATGCGTGCGGTGCGTTGCGTCTGTGCTTGTGTACGCTCTGCTGTGTACATTGCGCTTGCTGTGTGCGTACGCGCCTTACTGGGCTGTTGTTTGTGCGTGCGTGCGTGCGTGCGTGCGTGCTGTGCGTGCGTGGCGTGCGTGCGTGACGATGTTGGCGGTGCTAATTTGCGACTGGCCTGCCGTGTGTGCGCGTGTCATAGCGTGCATGCGGCATGCGGCGCGCGTTGTGTCGTAGCTCACCGTTACCGGCAGGCGTTCGCTTTCGGCGTGCATGCGTGCACTGCGTGCGTGTGGGCCGGTTGGTGCGTGACGCAACCGGTTACCAGGGCGATGGGGGGCGTTGTTTTGCCATGCATTCGTGCATTGCGGTGGCATGCGTGTGCGTGAAGTATGTGCGTACAGCACGCCTGGTTACCGCGTTGTTTGTCGTCGTGCGTGACGCGGGTGTTGTTGGTGGCGTAACGCGCCGTTCTCTACGCTTGTTCAGTGGCGTTGTTTTGTGAGCGTGCATTGAATGCGTGGTTCATTGGTGTGGCCGTGTGTGCGGTCGGCGGTGTGTGCCCGTAATGCACCGTTACCGCCAAATGCATGCGCATTCTTTACCGCGTTGTTTGTGCGTGCATGCGTGCGTGCGCGTGTGTGCGTGCGCGTGTGTGTGCGTACGCGCCGTTACCGCGTTGTTTGTGCGTCTGATGAACCCGCCGTGATCTCGCGCTCGCGGTATGCGGTCTCTTATCGGCGCCATCTTTGATCGTCGGACTGTGAGGAATCTCTCTTAGCGGTCATGCATACCTCCTCACGGAAAGAAGCATGCCGCGCTCCATTAAGCAGCGTTGTGCCGAAAGACGCAGAAAACTCCGAACCCGCCTCGAAGAGTTTCGTTTCTGTAACCTATCCGCCGAGTGTTCGCCGAGCGAGAGTGTCAGCGTTCGATTCGCGACGGGGAAGGCGGTTCACTGCGGCAACCCGACCAGCGGACGCCTAGGGCCCTACCGCTGTGCGCTGTTTACAAGCGTATTGCCTGCCTAACAGTTATCACGCGCGCTCGATGGGGTGGTGGCGTCTGCTTGCTTCCACATTTTTGCCGGCCGCCTCCGCCTGCCGTCTCTGCTGCGGCTGCACCGAACGAAATGGCTTGAAGTGCTTTTAAGAGCCAATTACGGAGATTGCCACAATCGAGGTTTTACCGAAAGCGTTCACGTGTTACCTCTCTAAGATCTGNGTGTCTCTCCACCTCTCCCTCCCTTCCATCGTATCCGATTACGAATGTTCTTTTGACTACGTATTAAAACGTGTTTTTATTCGCCTCTCGCAGCATTACCTCCTTATATACGTAGCGCGCTTCCCTGCATGTACATGGACGGTGATGAAAGATATCAGATACACAACCGATCACCAAACACGCGCGATAGAAGAGTAAATCGAGTGTACGAGTTTTCAATTAGATACGCTACAATTTATCATTGAAATGTGAATATTTAATTTAGAATTACATGAGAAGGTGACGTAAGCGCAATATAAACACATCAGTGTAAAGCGCAACTCGTAAGATCAAGTCTGCTCACTTTTAGTATGAACTTACGCATACTAATCTCTATAATTATAGATCAGGAATAAATACTAGCGATTATTTAAATTCTCATTATTTAGTACTAATATAGATGGGTGCACCTCGTTGATGGATTCATACATGTATTTCTATGCTAACCCTTGCCTGTATGTCATAGGACTGCACGCGCAGCGTGAGTCTACGCGCGCCTCAGTCCGTCGCCGTCGGCTCACGGAAAGCAAGGTTCCAGTTAGGCGCACGGCAGTCGAGCTCTTAAGTAAAGTAAAAACGGGGAGGTGAAACTTTATCCGCAGCTATAGAGCGCCGGATCGCGTTACAAATAAATAACGGCAGCGGTCTGCAGTCGCTGGGCAGTTTTTGTCGGAAGATAAACATTGTGAAATTGGCTTAAGTGATTTTAGGTCGCGTTGGCCCCGAGCGCGGAGCCCGACCTTTGTCAACACCCATTGACTATCGTTACTCTCCCTTACTTAAAATTCGCAATGTCTCCGCCTTTATGCTAGCGGCTCCCGTGCGGCGCCATGGACGCGTGGGTACACGACTAAACCACGGACTGCTGGGCTGATTTAATAGTAAAATGATACACTAGTACATAACAATAAAATAATGCATACAAAAATAATAAATATAGGTTTACCAACAATGTTTTGGTATCAGGACAATTACCCCCGAACAATTACCCCCGGACATTTACCCCCTGACATTTACCCCCCGGACAATCCACCCCCACGGACAGTTACCCCACGGACACATTACCCTTCGACATTTACCCCCCCGACATTACAGCCGCCCGACCGGACATGTAACGCCGCGCATTCTACCCGCCCGACCATTGTAGCAGGAGGAGTATAGAGGCAACTGAGAAAGGTAGTGAGGAGGAGGAATAGGAGGGAAGGAGGAGTATCGAGAGAGAGGCAGTGGTGGTTGAAGAGGAGGCAGGAAGAGGAGGAAGGGGAGAATGTGATGGAGGAGAGCAAGATTAGGAGGTAGACGCGCCCTCTACCTCCTCTCTCCTCGCACCTCCCTCATCCTCCCTCCTCTCGCTCCTCCTACTTCTAAAAAGAAACACCTTCTCCCCTTCCTCTCTCCGCCCCCCCCCCCCCCCCGCCCCGCTCACACGACATTCTCGCCACCTCCTCCCCCTCCTCCCTCCCTCTACTTTGCCACTCTTCCTCTTCTCCTTCCCTCCTCCTCCATCTACGCTTCCCTCTCCTCCTTATCCTCCTCCTGCCACACACCTTGGCGCCTCCGCTACCTCCTCCTTCTCTACCCCCTCCCTTCTCCTTCACCTTCGTCCCTCTCCCCCTCCTTCACCACGCACCTTTATCCCTACCTCCATCCTCCACTTCCTCTCCTTTCATCCATCCTCCTCCTGCCTCCACCTCTCTCCTCCTTTCCTCCTCTCTGCGTCCACCTCTCCCCACCTCATCCTCCTCGCTCGGCACCTTCTCCCCCCTCCTCCTCCTTAGTCCAAGCCCCGCCGGCCCCCGCCTTTCTCTCGCCCACATTCGCCCCCTGCATCTTCCCCGCACCTCTCTCTCCTCCGCTCGTCGCACTCCTTTCCTCCAGCCACCTCCTCTGCTCCAGCCACATTCTCTCCTCTCCATCCTCCACCTGGCGCCTCCGCCTACTTCCTCCGCTCTTTTTGTCTTTTTTTTTTTTTTTTTATTTCTTTTTTTTCATTTTTATTATTTTTTTTTTTTTTTTTATTTTTTATTTATAGATTATTTTTTTTTTTTTTTTATTTTTTTTTTTTATGTTTTTATTTTTTTTTTTATATTTTTGTAATTTTTTTTTTTATTCTTATCTCTTATTTATTATTTTTTTATTTTTTTTTTTTCTTTTATTTTTTTTTTTTTTTTTTTATCTTCGTTTTTTTTTATTTTTTTTTTTTATCTTGTTTGTTTCTTTTATTTTTTTATTTTTTTTATTATTTTATGTTTTTTTTTTTTTTTTTTTTTTTTTTATTTTTTTTTTTTTTTTTTTTATATTTTGATTTCTCTAAGCTCTTGCCTCCTCCGTCCACCTTCTCCCTCCTCCCCCTTCTTCCACCACCGGTTCTACCCAACGTATCCTCCCCTCCCCTCCTCACCTCCTCTCCTCTTCCTCTTCCTGCCACCTCTCTCCTCCTCCTTCCCACGCTCAATCTCCCTCCTCTCCTCGCTCTCCTTCCTCTCCTCTTCTCCCTCCTGCTCCTCTTTCTCCTCCACCTTCTTCCCTCCTCCTCTACACTTGTCCCCCTGCCTCCTCCTCACACCTTGTCGCCCCTCCTCCTCCTTCCTACCACCTTCTGCCCCACGTTCCTCCCTCCCCTCCTTCTCACCCACCTCTTCTCTCCTGCTCCTTCACCTCGTACTCCTCCATCCTCTACCTTCTCCTCCTCGTCCTCCTCCTCCACGCACATTTTCCCACCTTTCTCCCTCCTCCTCCACGCACCTCTTCGCTCCTCCTCGACCTCCTCCTCTGGTATGTCATTGTTCACACAATAAAATAAAACATCAAGGTGATAATTGTTCCGGGGGTTAATTTCCGGCAGATAAGAATGTCCGGGCGGGCTAAATGTCCGGGAGGGTAAAATGCCCGGGGGGTAATTGACCGGGGCGTAAATGTCGCGGGGGTAAAGTCCAGGGGGTAAATGTCCGTGAGGTAAATGTCAGGGGGTAATTGTCCGGGGGGTGATTGTCCGGGGATCATTGTCCGGGGGGGGGTGAATGGCATGGGGGTAATTGTCCGGGGGGTAATTGTCCGGGGGTAATTGTCCGGGGGTGATTGTCCGGGGGGTATTTGTCCTAGAACCAATGTTTTAATTGTTATGGCCTAATAGCTGGGGTAGTATTTCAATAATAAAATGATATTCAGTAAATTTGAATTGTCTTTAATGCTAAAGTTTTAAATGTACACTATACGGCCAAATACTTTACTATTTAGAAGTTGTTAAATTATGCATCCACAATACACAACCTTACCGCACGCGAGCTGCTATGCACAGAGGCACAAGAGATAATAAATGTATACCTATATAAGAGATACGAGATATCTTATATATATATATATATATATATATATATATATACTAGATATGTATCTATGCGCATTTACTGTCATTTTTTTAAATAAAAGTGCATGTGGACCTACCTATAATGAAGAAACCCGATTGTCTAAAATTGGTGTATTGGTAGCGTTTTTCTAACACGTCAATCAAATATTTAATACTTGGTTTTAATATAAATTTAATATCTAATGATTGCAAATCTACAGTAGAATATTAATTACTGCTTTAAGTAAGATGGTCGTTTCAATAGATGTGTGAAATAAGTGTACATGGGTTGTGGGAGGAATAATAACAGAAAGACCTCAAAGGACATAAGGACATAAATTCCGGTTATTCACGCATCTAACTGAGCGTTGCCGTGTTACGAGGTAGAATAAATGAGCATGCTTTTTTTTTATCACGCATTTATCAATATTACCGATGAATATGAGATCAATCGCATAATCAATGATCATAATCAATTGATTCTACTGACGACGTTACACACACGCATATACGCATACGACATTTAAAATGCATTTCTATATCCTGATAGATATGTTCATGATATACACCTACATCCGTCCGTGGACAGCTTAAATGAGTTCGTCGCACGGGCGGCATAAGGTAAACCGTGTAATAGACTCCCGTAGAAGTTTACTCTTCCGCTAACAGCCTGTCCGCGCTGCACTAATAGGCCCTAATAGACCTCTAATCGTCTCTAATTCGGTGTTAAATGTTGCGGATTAAGACAAACGTCTCCTTTGGCGGTGGCTCTTCACATCGACTGCGCGCGGAATCGCCTGGGAGAGGTATCGCCATTGTCGTTTATTTGTCAAACCACTCCGAGGAGAGGTGAGCGTGGAAGGGAGCCTGCGGTCGGTTGTACGGATACGGGGGCAAACATTCGGTACATGGCTTTTCGACAGCGGGTAAACAGCGGTGGCGGCGGCCGCTGAATGCACGCGGCGGGGAGCGTGACAGCTCTGCGGAGAGAGGCACGGTACGTATGTACGAGCGTGACGGATCTCTGCGGCAAGCAGGGCGGCGGCGGCGGCGGCGGCGGCGGCGGCGGCGGCGAGCGATGTTTGCCGCTGACCGTTGTTGACGCGCGGGCAGTGCATTAGGCACTCGGCGGGTTATTTAGAACGTAACCAGAGCGGAGAGCTTTCGCAAACATACATGTGCATCCGGAAAGTGAACGGGTTAACCGACGGCGGAGAATCCACTTTAAAAACTTTGTATGTGTGTGTGTGTGCGCGCGCGTGCGCGCGCGTGTGTGTGTATCTGTCTAAAGGCATATAATTATACTATGTATAATACTGTATATATATATATATATATATATATATAGAGAGAGAGAGAGAGAGAGAGAGAGAGAGAGAGAGAGAGAGA
>NW_014579864.1:11236-12212 GCF_000485595.1 Priapulus caudatus | reverse complement strand
ATCCTCATTCCTTCTCTATACTTCCATCCTCATTCCTTCTCTATACTTCCATCCTCATTCCTTCTCCACTTCTATCCTCATTCCTTCTCCACTTCCATCCTCATTCCTTCTCTATACTTCCATCCTCATTCCTTCTATACTTCCATCCTCATTCCTTCTCTATACTTCCATCCTCATTCCTTCTCTACTTCCATCCTCATTCCTTCTATCTTACTTCTCACACAAGTTTTGTTGCCGTGCTCGCGTCATTAAATGTGTAATTGAGACCGAATAATATTTCTGACGGCAGATAGAGAGCTTCCGCGACGCGAATGCAATTTCCATGTAGGCCTACATTAGCATATGTGGTGAATTGTGGCGCGATGCTGCACATTGAACTGCCATCGCGACTAGTGTACTACATGGTATTCTGTCTAATAATGAGTGTGTGTGTGCGAGTGTGTGCGTGCGTGCTCCCCCGTGTGTCTGCCTGCGTGTGTTATGTAATGTGGTAGTGTAGCGCAGACGTTATAAATTACCAGAAGCCGAAACGCAGCCACTCGTTTATTACACATTTAACAGGAATATTCGTTGACGTCCTTCAGCATTTACCATGTGCTGCGTCTGTCAGTATTTACGATATCTCTCCGTACGATGGCGCTGCGAGATCATTCCTGGGTCAATTCTGCTTACGTTACACTGCTGATGAGTTCTCTACACATTAGGGTAAGCTCCTCTCTGGATTCTTCTCATCTCTGGTTTCCTCTCACCTCCTCTTCTCTGGCTTCATCTGTCCTCCTCCCTGACGTCCACTCTCTCCTTCTTCTCTGGCTTCCTCTGTCCTGTTCTTCGCTGGCTTCCTCTCACCTCCTCCTCTCTCTCTCCTATCCCCTCTTTCTACTACTCCCTCTCCTCTCACACATACTGCCAGGTGTCACCCACGAATCTATCTATCTATCTGATGTCCGTCAGTCTGTCTGTCTGTCTGTCTGTCTAT
>NW_014579864.1:9769-10904 GCF_000485595.1 Priapulus caudatus | reverse complement strand
GCAGGGCTCGCTATTGAGAAATTGAGTCACTAGGATAATAGACGTTTTCATGCCATTATTCTGAAATAAGTCCTCCTCGTTTTAAATGCATAACATGACAATTACATTGAATTTCTAGCAACTAGTGGGCATGCGCAACCCGACATAACGCGACCAATAGAAAAATCCGACACCTTACAACGAAATATTATATACTCTCTGTGTCTACCTCTTCACCCTCATCCGTATCCTCTTTCTATATCCCCATCAATCTTTCACGCCTCTCCCATTCTCCAATTTTCGCTGGATCTACCACTACGCCTTTTTCTACTCCTCCTCCTTCTTCTCTTCTTCTTCCTTCTCCACTTCCATTTTCATTCCTTCTCTACTTCCATCCTCATTCCTTCTTCACTTCTATCCTTATTCCTTCTTCACTTCCATCCTCATTCCTTTTTCACTTCCATCCTTCTTCCTTCTCCACTTCCATCCTCATTCCTTTTCTACTTACATCCTCATTCCTTCTCTATACTTCCATCTTTATTCCTTCTCCACTTCCATCCTCATTCCTTCTCCACTTATATCCTCATTCTTTCTCTACTTCCACCCTAATTCCTTCTCTATACTTCTATCCTCATTCCTTCTCCACTTCCATTCTCATTCCTTCTCTACTTCCATCCTCATTCCTTCTCTATACTTCCATCCTCATTCCTTCTCTATACTTCCATCCTCATTCCTTCTCTACACTTCCATCCTCATTCCTTCTCTATACTTCCATCCTCATTCCTTCTCCACTTCAATTTTCATTCCTTCTCCACTTCCATCCTTATTCCTTCTTTACTTCCATTCTCATTCCTTCTCTATACTTCCATCCTCATTCCTTCTCTATGCTTCCATCCTCATTCCTTCTCCACTTCCATCCTCATTCCTCCTCCACTTCCATCCTCATTCCTTCTATACTTCCATTCTCATTCCTTCTCTATACTTCCATTCTCATTCCTTCTATACTTCCATCCTCATTCCCTCTATCTTACTTCTATCCTCATTCCTTCTCTATACTTCCATCCTCATTCCTTCTCTATACTTCCATCCTCATTCCTTCTCTATACTTCCATCCTCATTCCTTCTCTATACTTCCATCCTCATTCCTTCTCCACTT
>NW_014579864.1:0-2500 GCF_000485595.1 Priapulus caudatus | reverse complement strand
GAGAGAGTAAAGAAGACTGGAGAGTGAGAGAGCAGGAAGAGGTAGAGTAGAGAGAGAGAGAAGGAGAGGGGAGAATACGTGGAGTATTACGTATGATAAGAAGATGTGCAAAAGTTGAATTGCTTTTTGATTGCAACTGATTTTAACAATTCAACACAGTGAGGGGGAACCCTGCCAACCCCGTTCGGGGCGCGCTTATAGACGCTTGGAGCTCGTACACTGAATTGGCCTAGACGCACAGCCGCACCGTAGAAGTGTGTTCTGTATGGAGTATGACGAAGCTTGGTGTATGGTGATGGTGGAGCGGGGGCGAGGGGACCCTATGGGCAGGCCGCTGGACCGAGAAGCACAGATTACGCTTTTATGCGCCAAGTAGAGCGCGCGGTGTGCACGAGGTGAATCGGACGCACACTCTTCATATAGCATTAGAAATTTGTTGCGCAGGTCGTCTATTAAAGCCTCTGGGATCCAAAGAGAAGAATTAACGCAGAGAATGCACGCGACGAAGTGCACTTGCGCGCATCGATTTTTTTTCATCTTCAAGCGGCCATCTTGAAAGGTGATACTAAATTTGTTACATCAGAGCTTCGGGAGGCTCCGCGTGCGTGGAGAACCGACGCGGGACAAAGACTCTGCGACCTGGCAGCGCATGCAGTGAGGCTCAGGCGGGCCCTGAGCGACCCACCATTACATGGCTTTGGACAATGGCGCGAGGTAGAGGACCGCATACGCCGCAGAGTGTTGCCGGGCATACTGCGGACGCAGTTCACGCGACTCGTTACGAAGATATGACATTGCTAAACTGGATGGAGAAGAGGAGAGAGGAGAGGAGAGAGTAGAAGAGAGAGAGCTAGAAGCACGAGAGAGAAGAGAGAGAGAGGCAGGAAATAGTACCCCCGCCAAAATGGAGGATCGATGTCTGACAGGCACTGTGAAGACGGAGGTTATCCTCCTTGATATATTGCTGTTATATTAATTTCTTAGTTTGATTTTTTTGCGTTTCGTTCACAGTACATTGAATCCATGAATAGTAACCCACACGATAAGGTATAGTTAACATATTTACTAAGTGTTGACACACATACTCATCTCATGAGATGAGTCTATAAATTATGTTATTAGTACCCTTGTCTTTGGATTATAAGTTCCTAAGATGCTTGCCAAGACTAATCAGTATTAGTAATAGACTACTTTAGCGGCATAAGGGTGTATATATTTTACGATACATCCAAGAGTCTTAATAATATATGTGTCTTTTATTTCTGCGCATTTCTTTTAAGAATTATAGTGGTCTAAAGCTATAATGATTGCACAGATAAAATACTCATATATGGGATATTTATTTATTGTCATCTCACAGGTGAGTTTGGGGGTGTACAATCGCACTGGGGACTGGAGTGAATACAGAGAGAGATTACCTCTCGAGGTTTTCGAGGCCGATCGTCGTGCTATGCAACCGAAATTGCAGTGGCTTCAGACGGTCTCAATTTGAGATAGGAGAGAGGGCACACGGAGATATACGTGTGTTAGTTAGATATATGAAATAATATGATATAATTACGATAATATAAATTTATTAATATATACGCTATCAAATATAATTTACTCATAAGACATTTCATAGATATTAGTATTACCTTTAATTATTGTGCATTCACGTATCTGAGCTTAATAGTAATACCTTATTGAATATTCTCGTCTAGTTAAGAGGCTATGCATCAGCCTGGGCCAACATTGCCAGATAGTGTGTTATCTCGACTTCTAGATATATATGCGTAGTCAAATACCGTCGCACATAGATTCTTCGCTTTATCGTTTTCCAAGTTCATATTAACATAACAGAGATTTAAATTTCTTGCCACGACAAATTTCTAGTACAATCACTGGCGCTGAAGGACACGGGAGGAATCAAACATGTTTTTGAGGCAACGTCGTTGCACGGCTCGCCAAGTTGAGCATTTTTAACGTATGGTATTCCATTTATTATGAGTCCGTAATTCGGCCCACAACCATATAGCTATAATTTACGTCTCTATGTACACCATGCGGTTGTGTTTTCTCTCTCTTTTGTTTATCTTGTAAATATCTTCTTATGTGTTTTTTTTATACTTAATCAGTGTCGAGGGGAACTTTTTTACCCTCGAGTACTGTTTGGCACGTTGTACTGAAGAATTGTGTGGGTATCGCAGGAATGCGGCTATGAGTGCTTGATCATGGTAATTTTGTAAATCGTATGGGATAAGGAGTATATATTTATGTCGTATGCGGCTGACTGGAGTCTTGATTGGGGGGAGGAGAGCGTGATAATAGAGGTTTTGCTCATGGTTATAGATTTGTTTTATCTTATGTATGGTTGAGATGAAAAAAGAGCAGATGGCGACTACTACCGACAATTTCTAGACAAGATCGCGCATTTTTCTGTAAACTACGGCTGTGACCTTTGTAAGTATCTGCCGTATGGTACTGCGGCGTCTTTAGATTACTTGAATATTTCGGTATA
>NW_014579863.1:29236-29568 GCF_000485595.1 Priapulus caudatus | reverse complement strand
GACAGGCAGGCATGCAGGCAGGCAGGCAGTACAGGCAGGCAGGCAGGCAGTACAGGCAGGCAGGCAGTACAGGCAGGCAGGCAGGCAGGCAGGCAGTACAGGCAGGCAGGCAGGCAGTACAGGCAGGCAGGCAGGCAGACAGGCAGGCAGGCAGGCAGGCAGGCAGTACAGGCAGGCAGGCAGGCAGGCAGGCATGCAGTACAGGCAGGCAGACAGGCAGACAGGCAGGCAGACAGGCGGACAGGCAGGCAGGTAGGCAGGCAGGCATGCAGGCAAGCATGCAGTACAGGCAGGCAGACAGGCAGACAGGCAGGCAGACAGGCGGACAGGCA
>NW_014579863.1:27235-27550 GCF_000485595.1 Priapulus caudatus | reverse complement strand
ATAGAAAGAAATCTCGAGAGAGAGAGAGAAAGAAATCGAGAGAGAGAAAGAGAAAGAAATCGAGAGAGAGAAAGAGAGAAAAAGAGAGAGTCCGAAATAAAAGGGGAGAAGTGGAGAGAGAAGGGGTAGGGAAACAACAGCAGCAGCAGTATCAATAGTAGCAGTAGCAGCAGCAGCAGTAGCAGCAGCAGAAGCAGCAGAAGCAGCAGAAGCAGCAGCAGCAGTATCAATAGTAGCAGTAGCAGCACCAGTAGCAGTAGTAGTGGTAGCAGCAGTAGCAGCAGTAGCAGTAGTAGTAGTAGCAGTAGTAGCAGC
>NW_014579863.1:24010-24566 GCF_000485595.1 Priapulus caudatus | reverse complement strand
TCTCCCTCCCTCCCCATCTCTCTCCCTCCCTCCCCATCTCTCTCCCTCTCTCTCAGACTCTCTCTCTCGCTCTCTCTCTCACACACACTCAATGATGACGAGCGAGTGATATGGAGAGTAGAGATGGAGAGAGATGGCGATGGCGAGAGAGAGCGAGAGAGAGAGCGAGAGAGCGCGCGCGAGGCGGTGCCTGTGTAAGAGAGATGAGGCTAAGCATCCACTTTGCTAGTCATTTGACGCTACAAGTACTCTTCCGCTGCCGCCGCCTCTGCCGCCGCCGCCGCTGCCGCCGCTGCTGCCGCCTCCGCTGCCGCTGCTGCCGCCGCCGATAACCCTTTCTCTTTACTCCCTGGCACGTGCGGCTAAGAGAAAGAGAGAGAGAGGGGGGGATGGAGGTAGGGAGAGAAGCTGAGAGAGGAAGAGAGGGAAAGTACGAGAGTGAGAGACAGCGAGAGAGGGGAAAGCAAGTGAGAGAGAGAGATAGAAAGAAATCTGAGAGAGAGAGAGAAAGAATCGAGAGAGAGAAAGAGAAAGAAATCGAGAGAGAGAAAGAGAA
>NW_014579863.1:15931-20668 GCF_000485595.1 Priapulus caudatus | reverse complement strand
CATTCGTCTCTCTCTCTCTCTCTCTCTTCTTTGCTCTCTCTGCTCTCCCTGCCCGGTCTCATCGCCCTCTCCTCGCGCGCGCGCGAATCCCTTCTTCTCTTATCTCAGCGCGTTCTCTACTCTCTCTCTCTCAAATCTCTCTCAGTCGTCTCTCTCTCCGTCTCATCCTCCTCTCGTCTCGTCTCTCACTTCTCTCGCCAGTCTCTCCCCTTCTATCTCTCTGCTCTGCTCTCTCTCTCCCGGTCTCTCCCCTTCTCTCTCTCGGCGCCGTTCTCTTCTCTGCCTCACGTTCCCACCATCTTAGCTTTCTCGACCGCTTAACACCCTCATCCGCATTCGCTGCTCAGCCGCTCCGCAACCGACTATATATATATATATATATATATATATATATATATATATATATATAGCATAACGGATGACTTTGTCAATAAACTGTATCACTGTCAATTGGCGTGCGCATCGTTCTTCCTCAGGCCACGGCGGCGGAGCAGGAGTGGGCCTGACGTTAGTTATACTCCGTCTCTCTGCTCATCCGCCCCGTGCTCTATATTAGATTAACTCTCTCCTTCGGCAAGGAATTATATTTTACCACCGATTCATTTTCGCAAAATGCCTTTCCGGCGCGCGCCGAGACGGGCGCCGGCGTCGCCGGCGTTCGTGGGTGGGCGAGCGCGGGCAGCCGCGTGCGGTGCGCGTCTAGGCTGATGTGTTTACCGCGTGACTTTGATCGAGCGTGTTTATGAAAAATATGAAAATCTGAAAGCATTTCTGCATGTTTTTGCATGACTGCCACATAGCGCCGAATTCCGTTGGCGGTTTCTAATTTAGCAAATGGAGGCCGCGGTCAGAAACAAGTCGTTTAGAGGGCGGGAGAGAGAGAGAGAGAGGAGCGAAGAAGAGAGGGGGCGAAGGAGAGCAAGAGAGTGTGTGAGAGAACAAGAGAGAGGGAGAGAGAGAGAAAGCGAGAGAGAGAGGGGGAGGAGAGGGGAAAGAGCAAGAGAAAATGAAATACAGCGAGTGTGTGAGAGAGAGTGAGAAAGAAAATGTGAAAGACAGACAGACAGAGAGAGAGGGGGAGAGAAAGAAAGTGAGAGGGAGAGAGAGGGGGAGAAATAGAGAGCGCGCGCGCGACAGAGAGAGAGAGAGGGGGAGACAGACATACAGAGAGAGGGGGGAGAGAAAGAGAGAAAGAAAGAAAGAAAGAAAGAAAGAGAGAGAGAGAGAGAGCGGAGAAAGAGAGAGCGCGCGCGCGACAGAGAGAGGGAGACAAACAGAGAGTGCGAGTGAGAGAGACAGACAGACAGAGAGTGAGAGTGAGAGAGAGACAGACAGACAGACAGAGGAAGACAGACAGAGAGAGGAGAGGCAGCGCTACATTGGGAGACCCCCATCTACGGGAGAAGGTCTGGTCACCTCATCATTCCTGGGCGTGTTCCGATCCTCTTGTTTTTGTTATCGCATCTTGTTTTTGTTATCGCCTCTTGTTTTTGTTATCGCCTCTTGTTTTTGTTATTGCATCTTGTTTTAGTTATTGCCAGCGGCCGTTGTTACTGTATGTTTTTGTTGGTGTTAGTTGTTTTAGTGTTAGTTGTTATGGCTTCAGCTGCGTTGGCATGGGGTTGTGTTAGTATTATCGTTGTCCACATATTGCTTTCCTACGGTTCTGACGACGCTGCGTGTGTTTTTAAGCGTCCGTAACGACGTGGTTTTTTCATATATATATATATATATATATATAAACAAAGAATTGTCTGATGAAGATATGTACGTCTCGAAATCTCGTTAATTAAATTTTAATCACCCTTATTAACTTATTATTTGACGTTGTTTTTATCTACATGGGTGTTCTTGTGCGTCATGCGTATATGTGTGCGTATGTATTATCTCTCTCTCTCGCTCTCTCTCGCGCTCTCTCCTCTCTCGCTCTCTCTCGCGGGAGAGATCTCTGCCGCGCTGCTGCGGCCGCCTCTGCCGGCGCCGGGCGCTGCGCTCCACGCGCCGCTGCTGGCCGCTGCGATAACCCTTTCTCGTTGTACTCGCTGGCGACGTGCGGCTAAGAGAATAGTAGAGGAGAGGGGGGGAAATGGAGGTAGGGAGAAAGTGAGAAGGAAGAGAGGGAGTACGAGAGTGAGAGGAAGCGAGAGAGGAAAGCAAGGTGAGAGAGAGAGATTGAAAGAAATTCTCGAGAGGAGAGCAAAGATAATCGAGAGAGAGAAAGGGAAAGAAATGAGAGAGAGAAAGAGAGAAAAAGAGAGAGTCCGAATAAAAGGGAGAAGTGGAGAGGAGAAGGTAGGGAAAGCAACAGCAGCAGCAGTATACAATAGTGCAGTAGCCGCAGCAGCAAGTAGCAGGCAGGCAGTAAGAGCAGAAGCAGCAGAAAGCAGCAGCTAGCAGTATGAATAGTAAGCAGTAAGCGAGCACCAGTAGTGTAGTAGTGTAGCACAGTAGCAAGGCAGTAGGGCTAGTAGGCACGGTAGTAGGCAGTAGTTAGTAAAGTAGCAGTAGACAGTCAGCAGCAGTAGGCAGTAGGCAGCAGGCAGCAGTAGCAGCAGTAGCAGCACAGCAGCCCAGTAGCAGTAGCAGGCACAGCAGGAGCAGCAGCAGCATAGTACAGGCAGCAGCAGTAACACAGCAGCAGTAGCACAGCAGCAGCAGCAGTAGCAGCAGGCAGCAGTAGCAGCAGCAGCAAGCAGTAGCAGCACGTAGCAGCAGCAGCAGGCAGCAGCAGCAGCAGTGTTTACCGGCACTACGTCGTCGCCATCGCGCGCGGGGGCGGGCGAAGATAAGGAAGAGATGATGTGTGGAGGATGAGGAAGAGATGCTTCGGGCGGAGATTGAGGAAGAGATTTTGATGTGGTGGCGGTATGAGGAGTGATGCTGCGGCGGAGGATGAGGAAGAGATGCTGGCGGCGGAGGATTGAGGAAGATGCTGCGGCGGAGGATGAGGAAGAGATGCTGCGGCGGAGGATGAGAAGAGATGCTGCGGGGCGGAGGATGAGGAAGAGATGCTGCGGCGGAGGATGAGGAAGCGATGCTGCGGCGGAGGATGAGGAAGAGATCTGGCGCGGAGGAGTGGAGAAGAGATGTGGCGGCGAAGGATGATGAGAGATCTGAGGTCGGAGATGAGGAAGAGATGCTGGGCGGCGAGGATGGAGAAGAGATGCCTGCGGCGGGGGGATGAGGAAGGATGGCTTGGCGGCGGAGAATAGGAAGAGATTGCTGGCGGGCCGGAGGATAGGAAGAGATGCTGCGGGGGATGATGAGGAAGAGATGCTCGGCGGCGCGAGGATGAAGGAAGCAGATTGCTGCGGCGCTGTGATGCAGAGAGAAGAATGACGGCAGCGATAATGAAAGCCACGGCGCCGCTCCGGTGGGGCCAGCAGAGTAGATGAATGAGGAGCAAATTCCATTCGCTGCTGTTAGATACTGATTGATGCTGCTGCTGCCTTGATGATGATGATGGTGGTTGATGATGCTGATGATGCTGCTGATGATTGAATGATTGGGCTACTGCTGCTGCTGCTGCTGTTGGCTGCTACTATACTACTGCTGCTGGCTGATGAATGATGATGATGCTGGTGTGTGGTGCTGGGCTGTTCTTAGGTGCTGCTGCTGGCTGATTGCTACTGCTTGCTGTTGCTGATGCTGGGTGTGGTGGTGTTGGTGATGCTGCTGATTGTACTCTACTGCTTACTTAACTGTTGCTTGTACTGTGGGCTACTAGTGGTGGTGGTGATGGCTGCTATTTGTGCATGCTGCTGCGTTGTGCTGGGCTGCTGCTGCTGGGTGGGTAGGGCGGTGGTGTGCCTGCTGCCTGCTACTGCTGACTAGCTGCTGCTGGAGGTGGTGTGATGCTGGCTGCGCTGAATAGCTAGGCTGCTGCTCGGTACTGCTAGCTGCTGCTGCGCTACTTGCTAGCTCGCTACTGCTAACTGGTGGCTGCTGCTGCTGCTGCTATTGGCTGGCTGGCTACTGCTAACTGTCTACTTTGCCGGTTCTGCTGGCTACTGCTGCTACGCTGCTGCTGCTCACTGTTGGCTGCTCGCTGCTGCAGCTGCTGCTGCTTGCTATTGCTGGCTACTGGGTGCTTGCTGGCTGCTGCTACTCGCTGGCTGCTACTGCTGCTAGCTGCTGTGCGCTACTGCTCGCTATGTGCGCGCGCTATCGTGTGTATACTCTCCTTTTAACGCCATCGGATTGCTCGAGTGTGTGTTGAGGGAATGGTTTAGGTCGTATGACTCTTTTCGGAGGCTTCTGCGATGCTGGCGTGGATGCTGCGGCAGTCGCATCTCTTCTCTCCGCATGGCTCTCTCTCCGCATCCTCGACCGTAATTAAGGTCGACGACAATTTTGCGCAGTGACTCCATCTTCAGGCGTATTAGCATAAACTCAAACAGTGCGGGGCGTGAGGTGGTGCACGACGCGGAGACAGGAGAGAGAGAGAAGAGATGAGAGAAAGAGGAGCAGAGAGCGAGAGAGGGAGAGAGAGAAGAGATGAGAGAGAGAGAGAGAGAGAGAGAGAGAGAGAGAGAGAGGGAGAGCGCGCAAGCGAGATAGAGAGAGAGAAGAGAGACGAGACGAGGAGAGAGAGAGAAGAGAGAAGTAAAGCAGAGAGAGCAAGAGGCAGAGAGACGAGAGAGAGAGGTCGATGCGGTGAGTGTGCTGTGTGCGTGCGTGTCGTGTGCGTGTGTTGTGTGTGTGTATTGTTGCGCGCGCTCGTGTGTGTGCGTACTA
>NW_014579863.1:12813-15921 GCF_000485595.1 Priapulus caudatus | reverse complement strand
GTGTGTGTGTGTGTGTGCTTACTCGCGCAAGTGTGTGTGTGTGTGTGTGTGCTTACTCGCGCAAGTGTGTGTGAGGAACTTTTCGCATCAATTCAGAATGCCACCTCCTCCTCCTCCTTCATTGTCCTCCACCTCCTCTTATTCCTCTTCTCCTCTTCCCTCTGTCTTCTCCTCTTCCCTCTCTGTACAGGCAGAAAGGTAGGCAGGCAAGCAGACAAGCAGGCAGCACAGGCAGCACAAACAGACAGGCAGCCAGACAAGAAGGCAGCACAGGCAACCACACAAACAGGCAGGCATGCAGGCAGACAAACAAACAAGCAGGCAGGCAGCACACAGGCAGGCAGCACAGGCAAGCAAGCAGGCAGCACACACAGACAGGCAGGCAGCACGGACAGGCAGGCAGGACAGACAGGCAGAGAGGACAGACAGACAGGCAGCACAGACAGGCAGGCAGGCAGGCATCACAGACAGGCTGGCAACTAGACAAGCAGGCAGCACAGGCAGGCAGGCAGACAGACACGCAGGCAGCACAGGCAAGCAAGCAGGCATCACAGACAGGCAGGCAGGCAGCTCACGCAAGCAAGCAGGCAGGCAGGCATCACAGACAGGCAGGCAGGACAGACAGGCAGGCAATCACGTCCGCTCATGCATAATTCATGAAGCTGGCGCGCGGTGCTAATTTTAAGCGTTCGCTTCTCACAAACAACTCTCTACTCTGTCTGTCTGTCGCGCTTTTAAAACTGATTACCGCCAATAGAACAGCGGCAGCGGCGGCGGCGGCAGCGGCGGCGGCAGCGGCAGCAGCGAGCGAGTGTGTGTTCGAGCGAAATTAAATCCCGACCCTCCTCCCATATATTCTCGCACTGAGACGTACACATCCAGTGTGCGTGCGCGTGCGCGTGCGCGTGTGCGTGTGCGTGCGCGTGAGTGAGCGGGAGATGAGACACAACGAGAGGGGAGAGAGCACTAGTAGGAGTGGAGGATAGAGCATTATCATCATCATTATCATCATCATTACCATCATTATCATCGTCATTATCATTACCATCATTATCATCATCATCGTCATCGTTATCGTCATCATTATCATCATCATGAACATCATTATCATCGTCATCATCATCGTCATCGTCATCGTCATCATCATCATTATCATTATCATCGTCATCGTCATCGTCATCGTCATCGTCATCGTCATCATCATCATTATCATCATCATTATCATCACCATCATCATCATCATCAGCATCACCACCAGCAGCATCAGCATCATCAGCATCAGCAGGATGTAAACTAATCCTTGTTTACGGGATTCGTTCTCATTAACTGCATTCAGCGCAACATCCCCGCGGTTTGCCGCTAATTCCATAAACTCGTTAGCCTAATGCAATTATAAAAGATTTTTTCCCTTAATTATAAATAAATTTGCTCATTGTGCTGCAGTAACCAGGAATGACAGCCGTTTCCCTGCAACGGGCTAGTACTGAAGGGGGAAGGGGAGGCACATATAAAGGAAGGCGGAGGCACATATAAAGGAAGGGGAGCACATATGAAGGAAGGGGGGAGCGCACATGTGAAGGAAAGGGGAGGCCACGCTATGAAGGAAAGGGAGCGCACGTGATGCAAGGAAGGCTGGAGACACATATGAAGGAAGGGGAGGCACATATGAGGAAAAGGGGAGGCGGCTATGAAGATAGGGAGGCACCATATGAAGAAGGAGCGCACATATGAAGTAAGCGGGAGGCAAATATGGAAGAAGGCGAGGCCCACCGTATGAAGGAAGGGGAGGCATATGTGAAGGAAGGGACGGCCACATATTAAAGTAAGGGGAGGCCACATTAGTGGAAAGGAAGGGGAGGCCCACATATGAAAGAAGGGGAGGCACATATGAAGGAAGGGGAGGCACATATGAAGGAAGGGGAGGCACATATGAAGGAAGGGGAGGCACATATGAAGAGGGGAGGCGCATATGAAGGAAGGGGGGAGGCACATATGAAGGAAGGGGAGGCACATATGAAGGAAGGGGAGGCACGCTATTTATGAAGGAAGGTGGAGCACTATGAAGGAAAGGGAGGCCACATATAAGTAAGGGAGGCACATATTGAAGGAGGGGGAGGAACATATGAAGGAAGGGGAGACATATGAAAGGAAGGGTGAGGCCACATTGAAGGAAGGGGGAGACCGGTATGAAGGGAAGGGGAGCACATATGAAGGAGGGAGGCATATGAAGTTAGGGAGCAAATATGAGAGAAGGTGAGGCGCATATGAAGGAAGGAGCAGGGCTATTGTGAAGAAGCGGGAGGCCACATATGAAGAAGGGGAGGACGTATGAAGAAGGGAGGCAGTATGAAGAAGGGGAGGCATATCTGCACGCACCTGCCGTTCGCGCGGTGAAGAGGAAGGGGAGGACATAATGAAAGGAAGCGGGAGGCGATATGAGAAGGGGGAGGCAAGGCACATATGAAGGAAGGGGAGACCACATATAAAGTAAGGGGAGGGCACATATGAAAGGAAGCGCGGAGGCACCCATATGAAGGAAGGACACACAGATAAAGGAAAGGGGAGGCACGATTATGAAGGAAGGGGAGCCAATATGAAAGGAAGGGGTAGGCACATATGAAGGAAGGGGGCACCACACATAAAGGCAAGGGGAGGCGCTATGAAGGAAGGGGAGCACGTATTGACAGAAGGAGAGGCATACGGAGTGAAGGAGGGGGGCACCATATTTAAAGTAAGGCCGGAGGCACTGATATGAAGGAAAGGGGAGGGGCACATTTAAAGGAAGGGAGGCCACGTATTCATGAAGGCAAGGGGAGCCCGGCACTATGAAGGAAGGGGAGTGGGCACATTAGAAAAGACGCGGCAGGAGCGAGAAAGGACACAGGGCATACTCATGATTGCATCACAGATGGATGACACTAGCGGCGGCTGCCTAGACATCCACGTCACCAGGTTATGCGGCCGCCATAGACATCTACGTCATCAGTTATTGCGGGCTGCCTAGACTATCACGTCATCAGTTTATGCGGCCGCTAGAGCGGATCTATCGTCATCAGTTATGCGGCTGCCTTAAGACATACACGTCATCAGTTATGCGGGCCGCTAGAC
>NW_014579863.1:7813-10313 GCF_000485595.1 Priapulus caudatus | reverse complement strand
GCCCGCGGTCAGAAACAAAGTCGTTTAGAGGGCGGAGAGAGGGAGAGGAGCGAGAAGAGAGGGGGGCGAAAGAGAGCAAGAGCTGTGTGTGAGAGAACAAGAGAGAGGGGAGAAGAGAGAGAAGCGATGAGAGAGAGAGAGGGGGAGGAGAGTGCGGAAAGAGCGCAGCAGAACAGTGAAAATAGAGCGGGTGGTGTGACTGTGTGAGAGACGAGAGAGAAAGAAAATGTGAAAGACAGCAGACATGAGAGAGGGGAGAGAAAGAGAGTGGACGGGAGAGAGAGAGGGCGAGGAAACTAGACCGCGCGCGCAGACATGAGAGAGGGGGAGACAGACATACAGGGAGAAGAGGAGAGGGGGAGAGAAGAGAGAAAGAAAAGAAAGAGAGGAGCCGAGAGAGAGGAGTTAGAGATTACGAGAAGAAGCGCGCGGCGCCGACAGAGAGAGGGAGACAGACAGAGTGAGAGAGATGTGGAGAGACAGACAGACAAGAGAGTGAGAGTGGAGAGAAATGAGACAGACAGAGAGAGGAGAGGCTGCACGGTCACATTGGAGACCCCATCTACGGGGAAGGTCTGGTCACCTAACATCATTCCTGGGCTGTGTCGAATCCTCTTGTTTTTGTAGTATCGCATCTTGTTGTTTGTTATTAGCCTCATTGTTTTTGTTATTGATCTTGTTCTTGTTATTGCCCGCGGCGTGCTACTATTATGTTTTGTGTTGGTGTTAGTTGTTTTAGTGTTAGTAGTTATGGCCTTCAGCTGCGTTGGCATGGGGTTGCTGTTAGTATTATCGTTGTCCACATATTGCTTTCCTACGGTTCTGACGACGCTGCGCAGTTGTGTTTTTTGAGAGCGACCGTTAACGACGTGCGTTTTTTCATATATATATATGTAAAAACAAGGAATGGTCTGTGAAGAGATGTACGTCTCGAAATTCTCGTTAACTCTCCTAAAATTTCTACTCACCCTTAGTAACCTATTACTTTTTATTTCTGACGTTGTTTTTATCCTACATGGGTGTTCTTGTGTGTTCATACGGATATGTGTGCGTATGTTTTTTTATTTTCTCTCTCTCTCTCTCTCTCTCTCTCTCTCTCTCTCTCTCTCTCTCTCTCTCTCTCTAACTGACCTGCTGTCGGCACAGTTCCCTGATAATCGCTCTCGGTCGCCTGTGATTCCCGGCTGCTTCACGGTTCGAGACCCAAAGCGGGATTACACTCGCGGCCGTAGATGTAAATCGAACAACTCCTCAATGCACGTCAGCATTCCGAGCGGGGGTCTAAGGTTCAAGCCACTTTTTCACTGGATCAGGTCTAGGGTTCAAGCCCTATTTACTGCAGCGGATATAGGGTTCGAGTCCCGTTCAACTGGATCCAGGGTTCGATCCCCTTTTCGCTTGTTCGGGTCTAGGGTTCAAGCTCGATTTACTGTATCGGATGCATGGTTCGAGTCCTGCTCCCGTGGACGGCTCCAGCGTTCGATCGTAGCAACGTGCAATGCTTCACTAATTTGTTATGGTTTCGGGTTCAAGTCCCGTGCACACGTAAGGGTCCGGGGTTCAAATCCTGCTACCACCAAGCGGGGAACCGCGCCGTCACGTCTCCTTCCGCGACAGTTCACGGAACATGCTTCACACCGGAACTTCTGCCGAACAGCACAGCCGTGAAGAACGCACTTCTGCGGAGACGGAACATTCACTGAACAACACCGAAACTGCGGGAAAAGAACGCCTCTCGCGGCATGGCAAGAACTGCACAGCAGGGATGTTCGCAGAACACCACGTATATTTTATCTCTTCGTCTCCCTCCGCCTTGCCTCCTCGGAACAATTGAGGAACAGTGAACAGCTGCGGAGCGTGATGGGGGGTGGGGTGTTCACGAACAACGAAACACGGGAACGACGCGCGAACGTACGACCGTCGATATACGCTCATCGCCTGTCCACCGCCTGCGCACCTAGCCGTCTATATACCTGGCCGCTTGTATACCTGGCAGCCTATATACCTGGCTGCCTAGATACGTATATCTACCTGGGCGCTCTCGCACCTGTGTGTGTATCTACATGTGTGTGAGAGAGAGAGAGAGAGAGAGAAAAAGAGAGAGAGAGAGAGGAGGGGAGAGAGGAGGCGTGTTACGTCACACTCGACCCGGCCACCCCGGACAATGCCGTGTTTGTGTCATCCCTCCCCCTCCCCCTCCCTCCCCCGCCTCCTCCTCCTCCAGCTCATCCCTCCCCCTCTCCTGCCGCCCGCACCCCCACGTTATGCTTCCGCTGAACTGGAGGTAACCCCTTTATTGTTGATGGATTATTGACATGAAAAAAACTTGATATCTATCCCGCGCTCGCGCACGCTCGCTCTTGCTCTGTTATTGCATTGTGCTTTCTCTTTATCTCGCTCTCTCTCTCTCTCTCTCTCTCTCTCTCTCTCTCTCTCTCTCTCTCTCTCTCTCTATTTTACTTTTCCCATTTGCTCTCGCCATTTCTATTTTTTCCATATT
>NW_014579863.1:3810-4450 GCF_000485595.1 Priapulus caudatus | reverse complement strand
GAGAGAGAGAGAGAGAGAGAGCGCACGCGTTAGCTAGCTAGGTAGCAACAAGCAGCGACGCACTCACTCACTGCTGTCCGCGCCGACGTAATTACCAAAAAGTTGCAACACAACATTTTTCCCAAGGTCACGCATTAATACTAATAATGGCGTCGTGACGCTCTCTCCCTCGCGCGCGCGCGTGCGTGCGTGCGTGCGTGCGTGCGTGCGTGCTACACACTAACACGCGCACACAATGCGACCACCATCGCTCGCTCCCTCCCTCGTGCGTGCGTGCGTACGTGCGTGCTACACACTAACAACAATGCAGCCACCCCCTCGCGTTCGCTGCCTCCCCCTCCCTCTCAACCACAATGGCCACCGCGTCACGTGGTGACCACCGTGATCACGTGACCGCCATCGCGCAGCCGAGATTGCGTGGTAGCAGCTCTGTGTTGACGAGATGAGAGAGAGAGGGAGAGAGAGAAAAGGGAGAGAGAAAAGAGAACAGACAGAGAAAGATAGAGAGAGAGAGAGAGAGAGAGAGAGAGAGAGAGAGAGAGAGAGAGAGAGAGAGAGAGAGAGAGAGAGAGAGAGAGAGAGAGAGAGAGAGAGAGAGAGAGAGAGAGAGAGAGAGAGAGAGAGAGAGAGAGAGAGAGAG
>NW_014579863.1:1911-2543 GCF_000485595.1 Priapulus caudatus | reverse complement strand
TATATATATATATAGATATATATATGTATTATATGTAACATACAATGTGTCTGTGCGTGTGTTCGGGTGGTGATTATATAAGACATAATAAGAGTTTACACCTTATCGGGTGCACGGCACATCGTGTGAGATCTAGAGCTGGTCGGTCATGCGTGGTAGGCAGGCAGGCACGTACGCACGCACGCACGCACGCACGCAGACAAACATACATGCAGGGAGGCAGGCATGCAACCAGACAAACATACATGCACGCACGCACGCACGTCGCACGCACGCACGCACGCACGCAGACAAACATACATGCAGGGAGGCAGGCATGCAACCAGACAAACATACATGCACGCACGCACACAGACAAACATACATGCACGCACGCACGCACACAGACAAACATACATGCACGCACGCTCACAGACAAACATACACGCAAGCAGGGAGGCAGGCAGCGGGAGCGGCGGCGGCGGCGGCGGCGGCGGCAGCGGTCATGTGTGACAAACAATAGACAGCACGCTAGAGTGCCGAAAACAGCGGCAGCAATAAAAAACACCCGCCCAAAAATAACAACGCATAGCAGCTAGAGGTTAGGGTTAGGGTAGGGGTGCGAGACGGGGGGGGGTGCGTGGTAGGAGGGT
>NW_014579863.1:0-612 GCF_000485595.1 Priapulus caudatus | reverse complement strand
TATATACGTACTACTATATATATATATATATATATATATATATATATATATATATCCACACATATTTATGCATACATATTATACCGTACATAAGTATATATATATATATATATCCACACATATTTATGATAATAGACACAGACGGCGTAGCGAATGAAGAGCGACAACTCTCGATCGAACAACTGAACAACAAGTCATGCAGCGAATCAACAAAGAAACTCTGATGGCAAGAAACTCTTGAATCTCTTCTTCTGTTCTCTGTAGAAACCTGGAAATTCACGATTCACGACAACGACAACAACAACAACAACAACAACAACAACAATAAAAATACAACAGCAACAACGGTCACCACAACCAACAACAACGAACAAAAACAACAATAACAACAACAACGACAACAACAACAACAACAACAACAACAACAACAACTACGATAGTAGCGCCACCTACTGTTTGCGAGGTGAGTTCGTCCGACGACTCGTCCGTACTGCCATTGGTCGCCGACTCGTCGGCCGTGATCAGTTTCCCGTTCGCTTGACCGGTGGTCAGATTGACGGCGGAGTCTTCACTGCCGACGCTCTCTGACATAACTGCCACCTGCCGGACGAC
>NW_014579862.1:24361-24622 GCF_000485595.1 Priapulus caudatus | reverse complement strand
AGTGCACACACTGTAGTGCATAGTGCAGAGTGCATAGTGCATAGTGCATAGCCCAGAGTGCATAGTGCATAGTGCATGGTGCATGGTGCATGGCGCATAGTGCATAGTGCATAGTGCATAGTGCATAGTGCAGAGTGCAGAGTGCATAGCGCATAGTGCATAGTGCATAGTGCATAGTGCATACTGCATAGTGCATAGTGCATAGCGCATAGTGCATAGCGCATAGTGCATAGTGCATAGTGCATAGTGCATAGTGCATGG
>NW_014579862.1:19292-19833 GCF_000485595.1 Priapulus caudatus | reverse complement strand
GCATAGTGCATAGTGCATAGTCGCATAGTGCATAGCGCATAGTGCATAGTGCATAGTGCATAGTGCATAGTGCATAGTGCATAGTGCATGGTGCATAGTGCTTAGTGCATAGTGCATAGTGTATAGTGCAGAGTGCATAGTGCATAGTGCATAGTGCATAGCGCATAGTGCATAGCGCATAGTGCATAGTGCATAGTGCATAATGCATAGTGCATAGTGCATAGTGCATACACTGTAGTGCATAGTGCAGAGTGCATAGTGCATAGTGCATAGTGCATAGAGCATAGTGCATAGTGCATGGTGCATGGTGCATGGTGCATGGTGCATAGTGCAAAGTGCATAGTGCAGTGCATAGTGCATAATGCATAAGGCATAGTGCATAGTGCATAGTGCACACACTGTAGTGCATAGTGCAGAGTGCATAGTGCATAGTGCATAGCGCATAGTGCATAGTGCATAGTGCATAATGCACAATGCATAGTGCATAGTGCATACACTGTAGTGCATAGTGCAGAGTGCATAGTGCATAGTGCATAGTGCA
>NW_014579862.1:14438-14888 GCF_000485595.1 Priapulus caudatus | reverse complement strand
CATAGTTCATAGTGCATAGTGCATAGTGCATGGTGCATGATGCATGATGCATACACTGTAGTGCATAGTGCATAGTGCATAGTGCATAGTGCATGGTGCATAGTGCATACTGCATACTGCATAGTGCATAGTGCACAGTGCATGGTGCATCGTGCATAGTGCATACACTGTAGTGCATAGTGCATAATGCATAAGGCATAGTGCATAGTGCATAGTGCACACACTGTAGTGCATAGTGCAGAGTGCATAGTGCATAGTGCATAGCCCAGAGTGCATAGTGCATAGTGCATGGTGCATGGTGCATGGCGCATAGTGCATAGTGAATAGTGCATAGTGCATACTGCATAGTGCATAGTGCATAGTGCATCGTGCATCGTGCATAGTGCATACACGGTAGTGCATAGTGCATAATGCATAGTGCATAGTGCACACGCTGTAGTGCATAGTGCA
>NW_014579862.1:9382-10319 GCF_000485595.1 Priapulus caudatus | reverse complement strand
AGTGCATGCACTGTAGTGCATTCACTATGCACCATGCACATGCACCATGCACTATGCAGTATGCACTATGCACTATGCACTATGCACTATGCACCATGCACCATGCACCATGCACCATGCACCATGCACTATGCACTATGCACTATGCACTATGCACTCTGCGTTATGCACTTGCACTATGCACTATGCTCTATATGCTCTATATGCACGGGCATGGTGCATGGTGCATAGTGCATAGTGCATAGTGCATGGTGCATAGTGCATAGTGCATAGTGCATAGTGCATGGTGCATGATGCATGATGCATACACTGTAGTGCATAGTGCATAGTGCATGCACTGTAGTGCATAGTGCAGAGTGCATAGTGCATAGTGCATAGAGCATAGTGCATAGAGCATAGTGCATAGTGCATGGTGCATGGTGCATGGTGCATAGTGCATAGTGCATAGTGCATGGTGCATAGTGCATAGTGCATAGCGCATAGTGCACAGTGCATAGTGCATAGTGCATCGTGCATCGTGCATAGTGCATACACTGTAGTGCATAGTGCATAATGCATAGTGCATAGTGCACACGCTGTAGTGCATAGTGCAGAGTGCAGAGTGCATAGTGCATAGTGCATAGTGCATAGTGCATAGTGCATAGCGCAGAGTGCATAGTGCATAGTGCATGGTGCATGGTGCATGGTGCATGGTGCATGGTGCATGGTGCATAGTGCATAGTGCATAGTGCATGGTGCAGTAGTGCATAGTTCATAGTGCATGGTGCATGATGCATGATGCATGATGCATTCACTGTAGTGCATAGTGCATAGTGCATAGTGCATGGTGGATAGTACATACTGCATAGTGCATAGTGCATAGTGCATCGTGCATCGTGCATTATGCATACACTGTAGTGCATAGTGAATAATGCATAATGCATAGTGCATAGTGCAT
>NW_014579862.1:4932-5155 GCF_000485595.1 Priapulus caudatus | reverse complement strand
ATACACTCTAGTGCATAGTGCATATTGCATAGTGCATAGCGCATAGTGCATAGTGCTAGTGCATAGTGCATAGTGCATAGTGCATAGTGCATGGTGCATAGTGCATACTGCATAGTGCATAGTGCATAGTGCATCGTGCATCGTGCATTATGCATACACTGTAGTGCATAGTGAATAATGCATAATGCATAGTGCATAGTGCATAGTGCATGCACTGTAGTGC
>NW_014579862.1:0-297 GCF_000485595.1 Priapulus caudatus | reverse complement strand
TTGCATATTGCATAGTGCATAGTGCATAGTGCATGGTGCATAGTGCATAGTGCATAGTGCATGGTGCATAGTGCATAGTGCATAGTGTATAGTGCATACACTGTAGTGCATAGTGCAGAGTGCATAGTGCATAGTGCATAGTGCATAGCGCATAGTGCATAGTGCATAATGCATAATGCATAATGCATAGTGCATAGTGCATGATGCATACACTGTAGTGCATAGTGCATAGTGCATAGTGCATAGTGCATAGTGCACAGTGCATAGTGCATAGTGCATGGTGCACAGTGCATAGGG
>NW_014579861.1:59114-70257 GCF_000485595.1 Priapulus caudatus | reverse complement strand
CTGGTCATCGCTTACCTATTGATTGTTCACCTGTTGATATGTTTAATTTATTCGCCCTGGTCATCGCTTACCTATTGATTGTTCACCTGGTGATTAGTTCACTAGCTCTGGTTTTCATCTACCAATTGAGATCTCAGCCATGAAGCTATAGTTTACTTATTACTAAATATGTTGATTGTTGATTAGCTCTGGTCCTCACCCACGCGTGTCTTTGTTACACACAGCATCGACAAGCACAACCGCAACGCTGCCCACCACCACTACTACGACAACAGCTCCGACTACTACGATGGCTACAGCGAACACCACAGCAGACGTTCGAGCCCCGGCCGCCGGCCGCCATTGGCAGCGACGGCGCATAACAGCAGCAGTCACCATGGCAACCGTTACTACAATGATCGCGACGAGGACGCCAGTACAGTGTGGGAGTACCAGCCGTACCACGGCAGCGCGGAGCCTGAATATGCAGAGTTGAACCGACCGCCACCCTACAACAGCTCCGCTAACAACTTCAACAGTGTGAGTGTGAGAGTGGGGTATGGGGTGAGTGTGGGGGTGGGGCACGGGGTGAGTGTGGGACCATGAGTGTTGACTAGCCTTAATTCTCATCATTTTACAGTCAAGCTGAGGCATTAGAATGCACTTACACAGGGGCACGTAATATCGCTGTGCTGGTGTTTCGTTTTCAAGCCAAAGTAATGAGTAATGAGCTGCAAGAGAGACTAAGTGATGCCTGTGAGGTCAATGTGAGTAGCGACATGGAGAGAAGGTGCAGAGAAGAAGAAGAAGAAGTGCTTCAGGTGCTCAACGGTGCCCTGCCACGAGAGACGTTTCCTAGCTAATACGATATGTCATATCTATCTATTTTATACGTAAAGTTATATATACGTTATATAAAAGTTATATAAAGTTAAAAATATACGTGATGTATATATGAGTGTAAAGTTTTGTAAAAAAAAATATTTAGTCAAATCGTGATTTCTTATCAAAGTTTTTTTTGCACCAATTCGAGTGTGTCATACAGTGAGAAAATCAACATGGTGCTTACACTGTCCTGTTTAGGTAATTGCTATCACTGAAATGACAATAATAAGTATAAATTTGTGCATTTAAAAAAAGTTTGAAACGTGGTCATTACATTTGAAAATTTGAAATTGACATTAAGTGAAAAAAAGTGAATTGAATTAAAGAGCTGTGTTCGATAAAGTACTTTTCTGCTATCCACCATTGTCTGAATTTAATGTTCAGCTACATGCTATGATTTTTCTGGCCAGAATATTTTTATAAATGCAATTCTTGTTTAATTAAAGGCATAATAGGTCATTGATTATGCAATTTTAACGAATACTAGAGTAACTGGCACCTTGTGAAGTTAATAAGTACATTACCTTATAGCCAAACCCGTATTAGTTTGTCCAATATCACTGCTAGTTACCAAGAAATGTCGAATTGAAATCCGTAAATCTGGTAATCTGGCGCCAACGCTAAATTGCTTGCCAAGCAATATAGCCTCGATTTCGGTTCGGTGACGTTACATGTTGCTACGGGTGTTGAGCAGAGAATTGTTTGTCCTGGGATGCTTATAACAACTAATGAGCTAGTAGAATGTATCTATGGGAGTGGGTGTATTCTCGGTATTGAGGCACAAGTAAATAACCGTGGGTACTAATGAACGGGTAGCTAGCTAGCTAGGCTACCCACATGTCTTCAATTTCGAACACAGGTGTATTCGTTTGACCAATATACGTATGCGCGTAGTGCCGCGTCTGCTTTCCATGTTTAGCCTGTGGCCGTGGTTAGTCCGCGATCCCCCCATAGTGTTGGCCCCAAACCTTTTGAAAGTATGGCCAACCGATTTTTGGACTGCGGATTTCAATTCGACATTTCTTAGTAACTATAGCAGTGATATTGGACAAACTAATACGCGTTTGGCTATACGGTAATGTACTTATTAACTACACAAGAGGCCAGTTACTCTAGTATTCGTTAAAATTGCATAATCAATGGACCTATTATGCCTTTAAATGTTGTTTCGGATGATATATCATGTCAGTGTTCTTTTTTAACGGTCCAGTAATCATGAAATCACTGCTTTTTACTGGACTACGTACACACGTCAAATTTTCAAATGTATATGAAACCCATTCATGTAGTTGTTTTGCAGTGGTGCGTTTGTGTGTTTATGTGTGCGTGCGTGCGTGCGTGTATGTGTGTGTGCGTGCGTGTTTTTGTGTGTGTGTGTATGTGTGCGTGTGCGTGTGTGTGCGTGCGTGCGTGCGTGCGTGCGTGTCTTTGATTGCATGTCTATTTTTCTACTCTACTTTTCTCTGAATCTCAGCACGTAGTCTGTATTAAAACAATGAACGGTGCAAATTGTGAATGATACAAGTACCTCGTAAGTGTGCGTGGTAAAAACCACTCTGCACTACCTGAATGCATTGGCGGCATAGTAGGAATGTCGTAGAGCGGTGGGGTAGTGGGGATCAGTTGAAAAGTCATCTTGTTCGTTGTGCACTGCCCGCATTTCGCATCAGTGCACAGACGTGCTATCAGGTGTTTGTATAGCTCTATAACTATAGACCTTCGCTCTGCCACAGTCCTGTGACACACGCCTGTGACAGAGAGAAGGGCTATAGTTCTAGAACTAGGGTTAGTAATGACCTGGGGCCCGTTGTCAGAAACTTCGTAAAGTTACGATTAATTTTAAGACTAATGTTAATGTTAAGATTAATTTTGTTTCTGACAACGGGCCCCTGGTGATGTGTACGTGTACTTGCGCGCGTCTGTGCGTGTACGGTGGAATAACGCAAGCTTGTGGGGCTTCGCTCGTGTGTTTCGTTGTTGGTCCCCACGCTCACACGACAATTCGGTGCGGGCGCGTGTGCTCGCCGCTATATATTATACTCGTGTTTTTGTGATTTCTGTTGATCTCATCCTATATTGTAGAGAGCTTGTGAATTTCTTGTTGAATGTGAGGGTGGTAACGACGCGCGTGTTTACGCGTGTACTGTGCAGGATGTAGAAGCAGCATTGCTGCGTGCGGCCCATGCAAGGGTGCCGACTAGCTGCTTGCCATCATCGCTACTCTGGTGGTTGAGGTGCCTCGGGTTTGCCTATATACAGCTTCATATCGTGCAGACGGCTCCTCTTCTGTGTATTTTGCCAACTTATTGTTTTTCTTTTCTTTTTCATTTATATATTATAGTGTGTAACTATTTTCTTCATTATGAAATGTTATCCGTGTTATCGTAAAGTTTCGAGGTCGCAGCGGGTGGCTGTGAAGGCAAAGCGCGGGTCTTGCTTTGTTCTGGCGCATTTAACGTTCTGCGGTCCGTTGTCCCGAAACTTCTTAAGGCCTCCTGCACACGGTGCGCATTCGGCGCTGAGCTAACACGCGCGCCATTTGCGCATGCAAACCAGCCCGCACACGGTGCGCATTTGGCGCGTGCCAACGGCTCAAACACGATAGATATTTTGCGCACGCATTCGGCGCAGCGCCGTTTGCGCACCGTGTGCGGGGGCCTTTACTTTACTTTTCTCAAAGAATCTTTGACCTACTTTGATAGCTGAATAGTACACACTAAACCTATACTGATAATAATGATTAAATCAAACCCAGCATTTGCACTTTTAACTGATAACTCAAGTACCGCATTTAGTATTGACTAGTAGAAGAAGAGCAAACTGGTAGGTTATTTACTATACTGCTTACAGTGTTACTGTAGTTTGATAACGTACTAATATGTCATATGGTTCCTCTCCCACTTTCTGGTTCTATCAAAATGGTTTAGCGAGTTACCATTTACTCTTGAGTTATATAATAGTTAGTTGTAAAATGTGAAACCCTGCACGCCATCACGTAGGCACGATTTTATAAATGCCTGTAATAATAAAACACGAAGGTTAGACAAGCCGTGTGTTTGCTTAGAATGTTATTACGTAGTTCGGGTGTATGAACTAGTTTCGCAGATTCTGCTTGTCTTGCTATTAGTTTATGATGTCATACTGCTTTTTAAATATGAGACTGCATAGTGCGAAATTAATATCTGTGTAATCAAACAGCTGGCAAGATGCAGTATAAGTGAAAGGAACCTGAGCCAAGTGCTGGTAAAAGTTATAAGCAGTAAAACACTAGACAAAGGGAAATACTTAAGCATGGCAAGCTCTACTCATCTGTTACAGCCACCTTCGCTGGACCTGACAGGAAACAGCCAAACACTGCAAAAGTTTTAAGCAGCACTTTTCAATATTATACCACACTGCAACTGGATTGTGTGGAAAAGAAAACGCAACACTATTGCATAAGCTGGGTTTACACTATCAAAAGGTCGACGAGTTGATCAATGCTCTATCAACCTTTCTATCAGTTGCTCAAAGTTCACCGCTTACACTACCCATAGCACTACCGACCGCGAGTTGGCAAACGTTTCAACATTTCACCCGCAGTGAGCGCGCGTGGCGACGTGGATACATAATTTCGCGCCAGGTGTCGGCGGCGCCGATAGCAAAAACGCGCGTAGAAATTATTTCCCCGTGGGTGGAGGGACACACCTCCTGATTGCTGTTATTAGAGTGGCTGCATGGCAAAAAGTTGAGAAACTTGCTGACAACCAGTTAAGAAAATAGAACATGTACTAATCTCTCAAACTAGTCTATATCAACTAGTTAAAAAGTTTATCAACTCGTGAACTTTTTAACAGAAAGTTGATAGTGTAAACCCAGCTGTAGAAAGGTTGATAGAATGTTGGAAAGTCGATCAACTCGTCAACTTTTCGCTAAGTGTTTCGAAACCCAGCTGTACGCAGATAATGGGGTTACAGCTTGCTAGTCCGACGGCCCAATAGTCCGAAAGCCGACTAGTCCGAAAGGCTCACCTATCGAAAGCCCACTAGTCGCGAAAAAACACGCACTAGTCCGAAAACCCACAAGGGGATGGGTACCGATCTATACTCTTAATGTTTAAATTAATTAATTAATTAATTAGTTTTATTTTTTATTTTTTTTTTATTTTATTCCATTTAAATTTTTATTTTTGTTGTTTAGATTTTTATGTTAATTTTTTTTTAAATAATTATTTTTAATTATTTTTTTTTAGGGATGTAGGGGGGTGTGTGTGAGGGGGCTAAGTGTGCGATGTGTGCAATGGCTGCAAGCCTAGCGCAACGTTGACCGACCTTTTGGTTGCTCGTCTTCTGCAGCCTGCAACCGCATGCGATCGCTCGCCACGCATTCGCGTGTGTAATGCATTTCGAAGCAATTTCGACTCGATTTCTGGAATCGCGCAGCCGAGTTGGTACCTTCTTTTTGTCAGGCATAATCGTATATTCACGAGAGGTTACTTAGATATATATAATTTAGCATAAATGATATATAATATATATATACTTATAACATATATAATATTAGATGAGAATATATATCTATATTTACAGTCCTGATATTTTTGCCAGTATTCGTGCGTGCGTGCGTGCGTGGGTGTGTGTGTGTGTGGCGGGCTGCTGTCGTGCGTGTGCGTAGTGCGTGTTGGCGTGTGGCGTGTGCGTGTGTTTTGCAGTATATACCGTATTTACTCCTGTATAACGCCTCTTTTGTACACATATTCCATAAAAAAATCACGGGGGTGCGACTTATAGACGAAGCTAAGAAATCATTGTTAATGTCCAATATGTTTGTACAACTTTTCAAGGCAAAATATGGGGTGCGACTTATACATGAATAAATACGTACACACGAGTAAATACCCAGTAGCATGTTAAAGATCGCTAATGAAGTCACACGTATGTTTTGCGTGCCGGCACGCTCACATTGTATATATATATCCATTTCGGTTGCAGTTTTTCCTCAATCCAGGGAAATAGTTTTTGGCTCTCATTCTCAACCACGCGATGCCTACCCTACATATCAGTAATGACACCATGCCCACAATACCGACTTATAAACTTAAAATTAATGTTTAAAAGATTTTTAATGTTTAAATTAATGTTTTAAATTATTAAACATAAAAATTAATTAATTAAATAATTAAACATTAGAACCATAGATCGGGCACCCCATCCCCTGTGGGTTTTCGGACTAGTGGGCTTTCGGACTAGTGGGTCCATTAAAATTAAAATTAAAATTAAAAAAAATAAAAATTAAAAATTAAAATTAAAATTAAGAAATTAAATTAATTAAAAAATAAATAATTATTAAATTAATTAAACATAGGACCATAGATCGGCACCCCCCATCCCTCTAGTTTTCGGGACTAAGTCGGGCTTTCGACTAGTGGGGCCATTAAAATTAAATTTAAATAAAAAATAAATAAAAAAATAAATTTTAATTGAAAAATAAAATTTAATTAAAAATTAAAAATTAAATTAAAAATTAATTAATTAATTTAAAAATAAATAATTAATTAACTAATTAAACATTAAGGCAACTATATGATCGATACCACTCCCCTGTGGTGTTTCGGATAAGTGAGGCTTTTTTGACTATCGGCCGCGTTCGGACTAGGCGAGCAGTCACGCAGATAATGGTCCTCATGTTCACGTGCTATAGTTGTTAGTTTTAAAAACTGTTAAAGCATGAGCGTTCAGATAATGTTAATGTAAAGTTACAAGCGCTATTTTAATAATTTTGATCGTTATCAGCAAAGACCAGATTCTGTTTTATTTTAAAAAAGAAGACTGTGTTTTTGACTTTATTATGTCATCGGAAAATGAACGTGCTCCCGGTACATGAGGACATCCTCGGCTGCGACCCATAGTGTAAGCCGGCATATGGCCGTGATCGTATAGTGGTTAGTACCGTTGCTGTTTGTGGCCGCAATAACCCAGGTCGGTATCCTCGTCAGCGGCAACCACAATGTAGCACAACGTCGATTTGCGCTACCTTTTGCTAAGAGGTTCTGTTAATAAGACTAGAGACAAGTAAAGACAAGACAAGAAAGTAGCGTTCACTAAGTGTTTTTTTACTACATTCATTACGAGCATGAAATCTCAATGTACTACAGGCTTAGCAAGGCCGTTCTTTCATGAGCAACCAGTATCACGCACGTTACACCCTATTTCTCGGTCAGTGTCTTCTACAAGGCCCCGAGGCGCGTCGCGGCTGCCACATATTTTGATATGGCGCGCCTTTCCTTACGTCATCCTCGTCGTTATAGCTCCTTCTCGCGCCAACTGGCACATACCAATACGGGGAATGCAATCCTCACACCTTCTGCCATTACCCATACCGAATGATATGGAATATGTGTGTTTTCGCACTTGGCTTCGCACTTGGCCGGTATTCCATGGCCCATTTCCTGCTCCTGATGTCATTAAGCGTCAATTGCGCCAGCGTCTAGGTTTCACAACGGCGAAATCATCGGGAAACCTTAGACGCTGCGTTCGACCCATTTCCTTATTTTCCGCAGCGTGCCCAACTGGCCCGCGTAGTGGTCCACCCGCAGCAATGTTGTGAACACATCCCTCGACCCTCGATGCGGCGCTCAAGAATTGCATTTCCCGCCTGAACCATCGCTTCGATGGCAATAGTGGAATCTGCCCGCCCTTACATAAATTATATACAAACACATAGTATTTGGTGTATATCCCATGGTGCGAGCTGCTTAATTGGCTTTAATTTTCTGCGTAAATTCGAACAAGAATCTGATGTATAAATCAATAGAAAAACTACTCATTGCGGAACGAAACCTGTCGGAAAATGTTGGAATTTATAATTGCTGTGTGCTTTGGTGTATATCGTTTTGTCAACCACAACTTTGGCTTCAGGCGGTTATGATTATATCGGACAAAATAAGCGTGTAGTTTGGTCTGTCACACGGTCGTAATAACGAGTGATGACAGGTAGTGTGTGTAATATGGTGTGGCCGCCCGTGGATACGCATGTCTTGACAGGCATTCTCACTAATGTTTACGCACACATACGCGGAGGATGTGCGCGCTAAGAGCGCGTGGGCGTGCGTGTGTGTGCGTCCAGTGCATGACATGCCAAAATCACTTCAGGTGTTTCACCGAGATCACTGCATGGTCGGCTGGCGGAACACACCTCCCGCACGCTTGGCGTCATGCGTGTACCGGATGTTATCTCTACGAGTAGCGTAGAATACACTGAGCTGCCCATCATATGGCCGAATGTAGTCCGGTTAACTTGTGGCTGCCAATTCGAGAATGCAATTTCCAATCGATTCTACGGTGTGTGTGTGTGTGTGTGTGTGTGGTGTTGCTGGTGTAAGATTAACTGCTGTTTTTAATGTTTCTAGATGCCCAGTGCAAGGACCATTCGCTAATACTAGCGTCATAACGTCATAAGCGTCACACGGTCGTAAACGGAGTGATGACAGCGTAGTTGTTGTCTGTAATATGTGTGGGCCGTGATAACGTAGCATCTGTGCAGGCCATTCTCACTAATGTTGCTCACACATACACGCTGAGGTATGCGCCAGACGGCCAGTGGCGTGCGTGTGTGTTCCTCATCGTGGATATGCATGACATGCCGCACGAGGCGGAAATGGAAGACGAGAATAGGTGTATATCCCGATGGCGGGACATAGCCTCCCAGGAAAAACGGTACGTGCTGCGCTATTTTTTCGGTCCTTTAATAGACAATTACCTAGTAACGGAGAATCAAGAATGAGAAGTTAACGAAATCAGTGTGTTCATATTAAAATATTTTTTATGAAGGGTCAAGGAGTAGTTATATAAAATTAATTATTAACAAAGTTTCTCTGTTTGCGAATGGTAACCATACTGCTCAATTTTCGAAGAGGTGATTTCGAAAAAAAACATTTTTTATGTCAAAGCCTTAATTTTTATAGAAAAAACTGATTTTTCTCGAATAATGGATATTTATATATAATCAAGTATTATTAGCTATCTGTATACTATGTATGTACTCTTTTTCCCCTAGGGAGTTGTGCTGTGCCCCCGGGACACAGCAAGAATAACGGAGATAACGAGAGAAGAGAGAGAGATTGAAAGAGAGAGAGAGAGATGATTGAGAAGAGAGAGAGAGAGAGAGAGAGAGGGGGGGGGGGGGGGGGGGGGGGGGGGGGTAGTTCGAGAGAGAAGAGAAAGAGAGAGAGATGATAGAGAGAGAGAGAGAGAGATGGAGAAGACGAGACAGGAGAGAGAGAAGAGAGAGATGAGAGAGATAGAGAGGAAGAGAGAGAGAGAGAGAGAGAGAAGGGAGAAGGGGGCAGTGAGAGAGAGAGAGAGAGAGAGAGAGAGAGAGAGAGAAGGAGAGAGAGAGGGGCGCAAATGTCGTGATGAGAAGCAGCAGAGAGAGAGAAGAGAAGGAAAGAAGAGAGCAAGAGAGAGAGTAAGCAGAGAGGAAGAGAGAGAACAGAGAGAGCAGAGAGAGAGAGGGTGGGCCAATGAGGTAAAAAAAAGCGGATGATCTTTATGTTTCGCGAATCAATCACGCGCTTGATGGACGCTAAAAAAATTGACCTCAGGTTGTTTACCGATGTTCACTATGCTGGTTTGCTGGGGACACACACCCTCCCGAAGGCTTGGCTCATGCGTGTGGCCGATGTATCTCTACGAGTTAGCGAGTAGAGTAACTGAGGCTGCCCATATAATGGCGAATGTAGTCGGTTAACTGTGGCTGCCAATCGAAGATGATTTCCAATCGTTCTACCGTGTGTGTGTGGGGGGGGGGGGGTGTAAGATCACTGCCAGTTTTAATGTTCACAGACACCGACACAGAAAATTGTCCCATCCCCTCGGATATACGTCATAGTTAGTAGTTATATCCGGCTATAACCTATATAACACGCCAGCATTGTGAATTCAGCATCGAATGACATGTGAGATGTGTTCTCTACGAGTGAATATTTACAAAAGAATAGCGTTACGCTGTGTACCATACTATCTTCCGAGGAGAAGAAAGTATACAAGGAATCTTTTTTATGCGTATCGAACTACTGGGACTGTAACCTGAATTTGGTTATCGACAATCTGTGACACTGTGTTAGAGACCTTGACTGTTAGGAGTCTATAGACCATAGTAGGACCATAATAGGACCATAGGAGTCTATAAAGCAAAATAGGAGATGGAGACATGGATCCAAGGTATATTGCTAGGGAATTTGGGAATGAGAGGGAGATGGTACAGGAGGTGAGAGAGAGTGTGTGGGGGCGAGGGGAGGAAGAAGACGGGGAGGAGGAGCATTGAGAGGTGGGGAGAGAGGAGAAAAGAAATCGAGGTGGAGGTTCTCCATAGGTTGGTGTCATTGGGAGTAATAGAAGTGTAATGGGAATAGTGCAAGTATGATGTGGAGTCATGATGCTTGTGCAGTTTATAATGTCGTCATCGATCAACTGCGCATGTGCGCGTGCACGCTTGGGTGAGCATAAAAGCGAGAGAGAGGGAGAGAGCGAGATATGGAGAAAATGGGAGAAAGAGGGGACAGCAATGGGGAAAGGAAGCGCCGGATGTAACTTGAGAAAAAGAGAAGGAAAGCGGGGTGGGGCAACTCGGGAGATAGATAGTGAGCGAGCGATATACGATATACGTATCATTTTCAGCGAGAACATTCCATGCGATAAACTGTGCGTGAGGTACCGCTGCTAACGTCTAACTAACTTGATTCATAATTGAAAGTGTCTCTGTATTTGTTTCATACTGACATTCCGTTTATTCCTTCCGTGAAAACTGTAACAAACAGGAAAGTCAGGATAATAAATTACCCTGTACATGTCGCGATACAATACACTGGCAAATCATTATTTAAGAATAACTGATAACGTTACGTAAACTGTTTCGTACACAGAAAATACACAGAAAATACGCAAGCTCAAATTCTGCTTATAAATAATCGCGCACTGTGCTGCACTGTAAAGCCTGACCTTGAGTGGCTTTGTATAAACTATTCGCGCAAGCGGCTGTAGTCTAGCTACCGCAGCTAATTCACCAAACTTAACGACTATCCGTATCTTGCTAATTAAGTGACACTAAATACTATATGAAATTAACCACTGCAAATGAAGAATGTAACGTTTATACATTGAACTCAATGCTAGCATATTGAACGTTACATATTGAACATAACATAATACATATGAATACTAACGTTTACGTATTAAACTCCGTTCCTACGAATATGTATGAGTTACATGCTTTACTAACCTTTTTGCCTCTATAATGAAGT
>NW_014579861.1:48932-58867 GCF_000485595.1 Priapulus caudatus | reverse complement strand
CCTACCGTTGTACACGCGGCACTTTCCTAGCTGTTTACACGGCCAGCGCCACTCACGGCCGCTGGAGGGGGTGGCTAACCCAACATGGCTGCCCCCATGCAGGGACTCGACTATCTACATCGTTAATTGATGAGCTGGCAAAACAACACGAAAACGCACACTAATAAACAGCAGACATCACAAATAATTATACAATTACAAACACGGGTCACCCACACTCTGGTTCCCAGGGAGCCACCCTGCTAGAAACCCGAGGGTCCGGTGCCACCGCTACACTCTGTTCTGCTATCTTCTCTCTCTCTCTCACAGGTCGAGACTCGGACTTGCCCTCGCAGTATCACGGATGCAACACCGGCCATTCCTTCCTTCATGCTGACTTACTCACATAGTTCTCACGCCGTGTGTATCCACCGTTCTCTCTCCCACGTCTCGCTCTGTTCCTCCTGTCTTGCTCTCCGCCATTCTTCGTCTCTGTCGATCGCTCTCCGTCGTTCTTCGTTTCTCCTACTCTTGCTCCTGTTCCCGTCTCTCTCTCTCTCTCTCTCTCTCTCGTCCGCTCTCCGTTTCTCTCTCTTCAGTTTTCTTGCCAGCGGTGTACCCAGCGACTCCCCATTTCACAATTACCCTAGAAACGCCCGACCTAAAACACGTTTACCATTCTTCCTATAACTTTGATTTAGCCGCTCAGGATGCACGACGCTCTGTCTACATAGACTTTCACTAAAACAACCATGAGTCTAGCCGCACTCCGTGTCTCTAACTAACTTATGTAACATTTGTAAAACATATGTTACACCCGCATGTAAATTACGCAGCTATAACTGCATGCGTGACGAAAGATAATAGTAGTGTTGTCACATAGGCCGCTCCTTATAACCTCATATAGATTAGTGTTCAAAGTCCAAGGCACTATATCGAAGTCGGAGAGAGTTAAATTTGATCAAATAGACAGATCAACACCATGCAGGGATCGCAAAAGAAGCATCCATGCATTTTGCTGTGAATCACGCGGATCTCGCGAGCTCACGTTAGACGGGCGCTGAGTATCGTGAGTCAAGCTTAGTTTCGCTGATAAGGTGCCGTGGCTGAATCCATAATATGGTTAAACCCCGTTCGGTCATTCCCATATGCTGCGGTGATTCCCCGTTCCGCGGCGATTCCGCGGCGATTCCCCGTTCTACTGCATGGTTATTCCCCTGCATATCTACGCCTCTTCTCTGTAGATGGCGACCTTGTCAGCGAAAATAAGCTTGCCGCAACTGACTCACGATACTCAGTAGAAGTCTAACCTGAGCTCGCTAGCGGTGGCGTGACGTCAGCAGGCATGATGCCGTATAACTAACTATAAGAGCAAGTCATGATGAACGCGGTTTAGAATCCAATAGTCTAACCTGGGTGGAACGAGAAGGCACACGTAACTGCGATAAAGTTAAATCCGAGGTGTTGATCTATCCATATGTCGGTAAGTCGTAGATTTATAGCACAGGTATTTCCTACCGCCCATAGCGTAATAGCAAGGGGGCTGGATGCAGTCTTTAATTTCTCTCGACGTGAACTGTGATATACTATCGGAGATCAGCATGTCTGGAATACAAAACCTGGAAAAAATGCGACTTGAGCTTCTGCACTACTGTCTTAGTTGATGTGCCCACAAGTGTGTTAAGTTCAAACCATCCAGAGTACGAGTCAACTGTGACAAGGTACATCATGCCATGCCACTCAACTAGATCCGTTCCAACTATGGCCCATGGTCTACTTGGCACTGGACATGGTTGTAGTGGTTCTCTCGACTGGTGCGATTTGTGCTATGGCATATGTTGCACTAGCCTATTATGTCATCTATGTCTCTTGCACGGCGCTTGGTGGCTTCTGTCCCCAAATGACTACTAGGTACTAAATTAGAGTATTCATGCTGCAGTGATTTTGGTACCACTATTTTCTGACCTTTTAGAATTACACTCTCGTCTGCGATCATTTCATCACGAAATGGGTAGAATGGTTTGAGTTCAAGTTTACTTTTCGACCAACCCATGACGATAGCTCTGTGAACTTCCTGAAGTGTGGCGTGGTATGACGTAGCTTCCTTTAGGTCCTCCAGCTTCTTCCTACTAATCGGTAACACGGACAGTATCTCATAGTTCGGTGTGTCCTCTAGATCTGTGTCACAGTCCAGTGGCGTAGCCAGGATCTTTTAACGGGGGGGGGCTAAAAACAGCAAATTGCGCAAAATAGTAAATGACTTAATATTTTAATGGTTCCTCCGCCTCTTTCTCCACACCCTACGCTCCCCCCACCTCTCAGCTCTGCAATCTTTGTTTTGGGCGCCATGCAAAAAAGCGACATTTTTGTTCGTTGTTCGCTGCTCCCAAGATATGTTTTGAACTGTTCAGTGGCGGATTCAGGATTCTAAGGAGGTGGGTGAAAAAACAGGCGGGGGTATGGGGGTCCTCCCCCAAATTTTTTTGAAAATGTAGATCGCAGGAGAAGGTATTTGAGGCACCTTTGAGTACATGTACAGCCTTCATTCTGACTACGACAATTCTCTTTCTTTCATTTTTTTCACTTTTGGATCAACAGGTGGAGCATGGCCCCCTTTGCCCCCCCCTAACTACGCCACTGTCAGAGTCCTTGATTGGCAAATATGCCCCCGACAATCAAATTGTGTGTTTGTGATTGCTCGGGCCACGCGTTAGCTTGCGGGGTTCTTTTCCAATGTGGTGTACGCTGTTCCCTGACAACATCAACATTAAGTTTATTTTGCATGAATTTAGCATCATGCTCTGACAGTTCGTGTATCTGACACGTATGTATGGCTTTGTCCAATGTGAGGTCACTTTCTCTTAACAGAATCTGGACACCGACAGATGTAATTCTTATGACTATATATTCTGTCCCTAATGAGCTGATCGGGCCATAATAAAAACATTGTTTGTTTACCCTCACCCGACCGACCCGCCAAAAAGGGGCTGACTCAAAAAAATTTATGATCTTTCCCATTTTTTTTTTGACAAATTGTATCACTGTACATTATAAAAATCTGTAGGCAATACATTATATGTACCAAGTAAAACAAACATTCAACATGAAAGGCATCTCCACACAAGCACACCTAAGCATGTAGACACCATGCTAAATTTGTGAAAAAAAAACCTCTCAAAAAAAGAAAAGCCTACCTACCTACCCAAACGTCAGCCTGGGTCGGGTGAGGGCAAACAAATATTTTTTTAATTGTGGCCTCACACAGTTGCCCATATTTACAGGTGCTTGCTTTATTGCGCAAATCTGCTGCAAACGTTTGTATTGTTTCACCTTGTTGTTGTACTCGGGAGTTATATTTAAACCTCTCCAATATCACATTACTCCTCGGGTTACAAATTTATCTGTATTTTTCGTTTCAGGAGGCACTCAGAATTTTCCCTTGATTTCGCCAGTATTACCGTTCACCGGCTCGATGATGGAACGTCAATTTACGATAGTATTCGCATTGTGAGCAACCATACTGGCGGTGAAGACGCAGTTCCTGCAAGAACCATGCATAACCAAGCATATAAGCTCGGATACAGCAGCTCGTGAACGGATAAACGCGTGGGCGTCAGTTATTTCACGCGGGCAAGATTAACAATGGCAGCAGTGAAGCTGGTTGCGGTGTGTGTATTGTGCTCAGCCTTATTGGTGGTTAGGACACAGTTCCTGCAAGAACCATGTGACACGGAGGCAGTTGAAGATACCAATGCTACTGTGCACTGCACGATTGACCTTAATTTCACTCTCGTGCCAGAATTTCCCATTTTACTTTATTGGTATCGTGACGGTTCCTACGTAAGTCCTACTAATGAAGATAGATATTCCTACATTGAGTCTGACGTCGACAACAGGTACGACACAGGAAACTTTAGCTTGCTAATATCTAACTTGAAAGTTGAGAAAGATGACGCAGAGTTCTATTGTGTGTGGCAGGAAGCCGAGGTCGCGCCGGGGATCGGCCCTTCATCTGACAAGGGTCATTTAACTGTGCTAGTGTCACCACAGTCGGTTGCCATGTTTCTTATGGACAGCTCTTCATCACCGGATGGAACGCTGCAGTTCTCGTGTGTGTCAGACAGCAGTAATCCAGCAGCTAGCATCACTTGGTCGCTGAATGGTGATGATATTACGGCCGACTCCCATCAAACAGAGGAAGCGGGTTTAAGAAACAAGACATTTACAGCAAAAAGTATCCTGAGTCACAGGTTTTCAACGGAAGACATTGACAAAGAACTTCGTTGTCATATCTTCATTCACCAACGTTTACCCGAAGAAGTGTTAACCGAGATTTTGTACATGGCAGACATCGTGACCATCAGCAGCAGTAACAACTCCAGTGATGATGACGTCATTATTATCGAGGCAGAGAAGCTGATTCTACGCTGCAATGCTGACGGCTATCCAGAACCATCTTACACGTGGTTGCACGACGACCAGGGGATACAAGCTGCAGGCGACGAGCTGGTGATCGAGTTAGTCGAGTTTAAACACAGAGGATTGTACGCGTGTAAAGCTACTAGTGTGTTTGGAGAATACATGTCGAGTAACAAGTTGAATGTAACCGTGTTAGTGCCAGCAAGGAATGTCACAATGACGATAGACGGTAATAATGTAGACGGTAATATGACGATACTTGAGGGATCCTTTGAGGTTAGCTGCACTACAGGTAAAAGTTTTCCGGGAGGAACAGTAACATGGAAGCTTGGTGATACACCTATAGACGGAGCTAATACCTTACATGTCAGTGAAGTTGATGGAACTATAACGACGTATAGCAAACTGACGAGTATGTTTACCGCTGATGATCACGATAAAATACTTGCCTGTCATGTTAACATCCACGAATCATTCCAGTCACTGTCGGTCCATGTTCGGCTCAACGTACTGTACATGGGGAAGGTCATAGTAAGCGGTGACAGTCAGGCAGGCGTTATGACTGTCCAGCACGGCAGTGAGCTTTCGCTGCAGTGTAACGCAGACGGAAACCCAGAGCCAAGTTATTCATGGCTTCACAACAAATCACGAGTTCCTGGAGAAGTGAACCGCATTTACAAAAGGGAACAGGTTAGTTTCGTAGATGCTGGTGACTACGCATGCTCAGCCGCTAACATTGTAGGAGTTGTGAACTCTACTAATTCAATGGCTGTAGTCGTCGTTGCTCCCCAACCAAATACCTCGAATACGGCCCTCATTGTCGTACCGGTCATCGCTGCGTTGGTTTTGATTGTCTTAATCATTGTCGCCTGAGCGAAGAGGTGTCATTAGACAAAGTATTACGTATATATAGTATTAGTGGAAGGGACGCGGCGTGCCTGGGTTGCTTTTGCGACCAAAATATGATATGGTTGTTTCAGAAGAACGTAGATAATAATAAGTGCTACTTCATAATGCAGCGGTAGTGCGATAATTTAAAAGAAGAACATAGTTAGCATAGTGTGAAAGACTAAAAGCTATGAAAACTGTGATTGTACAATGTTAATTGAACAGAGCGTAACGTCAGGCAACGTAACATACCACAGCCGAAACATGTGAGGCAGCTGAGGCTGTCATGAATAAGCCACTTCGTAGTTACGCACTGGAGCCCTATGGCGTCATCGGGTCATAGGTCATTTGTACATAGCTGAAAAGTTGGATCGCGCGTTCGCTCGTACGCGCTTGCCGTATACTGCATAATATGCACGAATGTTATACAGAAGCGTAAATGTAAATGTAAAATCGTGCGTGTGTTTCTTTTCTGTACAGAACCGATCGACTATCTGTCTGTGCTTTTTGTTTTGGATTTTTATGTGTGTGTATGATATTCATTGTGGTCATTGTGGGATATTTTAGTTAGACATGCAGTGTTGGTTCTTCTCGGTCAGTCAGTTAACTGCAGCTAGTTAGTTTAGTCTGTCTCGGTCATATCATTTATTTATTGACGTCTTTTTGCTCCCTGGATTTCTTAATTCTAATACAACAGAAATGCACACTCGGACATAAGCCTACATGTAATTATGTATATAACTTTCAAAGCATATATATTGATTTATGTTTAATGCACATCAAACTACATGTATATGAACAAGGAGGAATGTTAACCTCTAAATACATTTTACAGGCAATTAAAGCAATAAAAATGGGGAAATTGTGTACGTGTATACTTGTATGAAACCTGCAAATGTGATAATTTATAATGTAGCAAGTTTAAAAAAATTGCAATGAAATAAATGCGTTTCCATTTTAGAGACAGCATGGAATAAACATGTATCATAATTTCTTATATTTCTTATTATTAATATCTATGTAAACCTTCAATTTAAGTACCATTTGATATTAATAATACAAAATATATGCGTGACACCTGTTTCATGTGTAAATGGCATTTTAGCTGGCACAGTATGGACATATATTGTAATCAAAATACTAATAACTGAAATGGTATGCATTCAAACAATGTTATGTTTATTAATAAATTATATTTAATTATTGAATGTTCGTTGCTTTATTAAGTATATAATTGAGAATGAGATGTAACTGCATGTGTATGAATGATAAAATGAGAAAATGGTGATGGAGACGTCAGATGTCAATGATGACAAATACAGACACTTTGGTAAGGATAAAAAAAAATTAAGGAAACCTTTCAATAAATGATATACTTAAAATAGTTTTAGAATGTCTTAATTCTCATGTGTACAAATAGCTACTAGGTAAACTCGAAAGTTGTTCATGCACACATGCATCTTTACGTTATTGGCATAATTAGTACTGAAATCATTCCATGGGTCCTTTATAAACATGTATTCCTATAGCTAAAAGACAGGATATCAATTATAACCAAGCATTTTTCTATTTATCAACTAAGTAACAGACAACAAAATTGAACAAATATCATGTATTTGTTCTACATGTATAAATGCAGTTTACACACACTCTATATTGGGCAAATCTTAGTTAAATGTGATTTTATTTCAAACTTGGAAAAATACAGTAGCCTACGCACGGTTCCACTTGCTATCACACGCAACGGAGACACAGCGAGCGGTTTATGTACAATTGACCTTTGGCAAAAGTTCACGTCAGAATCTCGCGCATGCTCAATGCGTAACTACGAAGTGACTTATTAGCACGCCATTTTAACGTACGTTACGCATGAGAGTGTACAGGGAAAATGGTTCCCAGGTTATGCCTAGGAATATTGTTATGCTGAAAATCATCTTATGGGGTGGATAATAATAATAAATGTTACTCCAATCAATACAGTAGGAGTGAGGGATTGTTATAGGGCAAAACAATTATCATAGCGCGAAAACGTAGTATAATAAAGACAGTCATTCACTGTACAATGATCACTAAAGAGAAACGTCTAGAATTCAAGAGTTAACACAAGGAAACACAACGTAGCGTAAGAAAACGTAACATATGTATAAGGCTGTCATGATTTACCAAGCCGTTATAACGTAATTAACAATGTAGGTATGCAAGGAAGGAATATAATGGGAATATCGTATGCTGAAGAACATTTTATTGCGTGAGCGGATGTAAGAAATAGTAAGTGAATTAAACACAGTAATCGAGCAATTAGATTGCACAGCAATATATGAGACTGACTGCACACTGGCAGAATGCCAAACCCTTCCTATTCCAGTGTAACGTTGAAGTGATGTTTGTTGAATAAATGATATAGAAGGAATCCAAACTTGTGTATTAAACTGAATAAACTTTAATAACTGGCACACAGGGTAGTCACATCTTGCACAATGAACAACAATGAACAATGAACAATGAACAATGAACAATGAACAATGAACAATGAACAATGAACAATGAACAATGAACAATGAACAATGAACAATGAACAATGAACAGTGTAGTCACATCTTGCACAAAGAGACAAAGAAACGCGCACACGCGCGTAAGCTCGTGTGCTTACTCCCGCGACCACCACCAGACTCTCGACTTCTACATCTCTGTCTCTTAATCTCTATTACCCCAAAAATAGTCTAATAGTCTAATAGTCTAATAGTCTACAACCTATTACCCCAAAAACCCCGACATCCTGAGCGCACATGTCACCCGTTCTCCCAGACCGCGCCCTACCCCCATTTCACAATGACCCTAGAAACGCCCGACCTAAAACACGTTTACTATTCTCCCTAGACCATCAATCTAGCCGCACAATATGCACGACGCTCTGTCTACATAGACTACCACTAAAACAACCCTGAGTCTAGCCGCACTCCGCGTCTCTTACTAACTTTGTAACATTTGTAAAAGATATGTTACATTATCTCCCCCTTTCCCAAGACGATGACTACCCTGTCATCGATTCAGCGTCCCCGCTGATCTACACTTCAACCTAAACCTAAACAATTCCTAAAAAAATAACTACTACCCTAATACTTTTCTAACTCAACCCCAACGAGAGAAACGTATTTATGCCCAATTAAATAACCCACAATCAATACACAAATAAAATACAATAAAAAAATACATATGAAGCATAAAGCTTTATTTACAAAACAAGTAAGGATAAAGTTCGATCACCATACAAGTAAGAAATTCAACACATTTGGCAGTGAACATTTTAAAATCGCTGCAATTACTCTCACTATTTCGTCTTGTACGGGGCGTATGCGTATACCGACACGCATTACCGAAACCACGTTTAGACATGTGCTCCATTACACCCTTATTTAAACCTCCTAATCCCATTATTACACACAGCACCGATGTGGAGCTGACAACCTTTGTCACTTCCACACATCATACAGCCAAAAAATGCGCAATATGATTTTATATTTTCGATAAAATGTTTTAGGCCTATCAAACTCTAATTGACAATATAGCGTAAACGTTAGCACAAATTCAAGAAAACGATCACACATTTCTACACAAAGTTTCACACAAAAGATTTTCCCACACAAAGCACGGTCACAATCATATACCATGAGGGAAAAACCGTACATAAAACAAAGAAAAACAGATAAAAATACACATTCCTGACAATGTCACACTTTCACGTCCAGTTTCGACGGCACGAGATTAAAGCTTTCCACCAATTAAATTATAGAATTCCCTGAATTTTTTTTTTTAGTTATTACTGTTTGCAATTTATCTTTCACATCCTCTGTCTCTGCTCTGTCCGCCTTGCTTTAATTCTCTGTTCTGCTCTCCTCTCTCTCTCACACACATGTCGAGACTCGGACTTGCCCTCGCAGTATCACGGATACAACACCGGTCGTTCCTTCCTTCACGCTGACTTACTCACAGTAGTTCTCACGCCGTGTGTATCCACCGTTCTGTCTCCCGCGTCTCGCTCTGTTCCTCCCGTCTCGCTCTCCGCCATTCTTCGATTCTGTTGATCGTTCTCCGTCGTTCTTCGTTTCTCCTACTCTTGCTCCTGTTCCCGTCTCTCTCTCTCTCTCTCTCTCTCTCTCTCTCTCTCTCGTCCGCTCTCCGTTTCTCTCTCTTCAGTTTTCTTNGGAGCTGGGGACAGCTATAATCCACCACTATAAACATCCAGGAAGCATTTGCGAATAACACGTCATTATTAAGGGCACGCTACATAATGTGGTCGTTTATGACAAGGTAAAAGTTTACACAAGTAAAAGATCATTATAATGTAAATTAATTATATGACAATTATCTTAGAATATATAAAAAGTATACTTGAATGAAAAATTGCGGCTAAATGTCAAAACCAAATATGCGTTTGAGTAGCTTGGTCAAATTGCTATATACATAAACAAGAAAACATGATAATGATTGATAAAAAACTTAATTGTCCAGCCAAATTTTTTTCTACAGGCAAATAGAGTAAATAATCGTGTAGGTAACAAGTATAAACATCATGATAGGGATAGTTATAGTTATAGTTATAGTTATAGGGATAGGGATAGTTTACTCTAGGGTCTAGGGTTATTCTCAGT
>NW_014579861.1:42433-47594 GCF_000485595.1 Priapulus caudatus | reverse complement strand
TACCGCACGCGTAGCCGTCTCAGCATTGTCGCCACGGTTACCGCACGTGTAGCAGTCTCAGCATTGTCGCCACGGTTACCGCACGTGTAGCAGCATCAGCATTGTCGCCACGGTTACCGCACGTGTAGCAGTCTCAGCATTGTCGCCACGGTTACCGCACGCGTAGCAATCTCAGCATCGTCGCCACGGTTACCGCACGTGTAGCAGTCTCAGCACCACCTCCTCCCAGCTTGCGCCGAGAGCCAGGGTGGAGTAGATGTGGCAGTACTGGTTGCTGATGCGCTCGGTGTGGGCGGCCGCACGTGTAGCGGCCTCAACACCACCTCCTCCCAGCTCGCGCCGAGAGCCAGGGTGGAGTAGATGTGGCAGTACTGGTTGCTGATGCGCTCGGTGTAGGCGACCGCACGTGTAGCGGCCTCAGCATCGTCGCCACGGTTACCGCACGTGTAGCAGCCTCAGCATCGTCGCCACGGTTACCGCACGTGTAGCAGCCTCAGCATAGTCGCCACGGTTACCGCACGTGTAGCAGCATCAGCATCGTCGCCACGGTTACCGCCCGTGTAGCAGCATCAGCATCGTCGCCACGGTTACCGCACGTGTAGCAGTCTCAGCATTGTCGCCACGGTTACCGCACGTGTAGCAGTCTCAGCATCGTCGCCACGGTTACCGCACGTGTAATCAGCCCAGCAAACAGCAGCGTCGCCAACGGTACCGCACCGTGTAGGCATCCTCAAGCTATCGTCGCCATCGGTTACGCACTGTACGAACATCAGACATTCGTCGCCACGGTGTTACCGGCACGTTTTTTAGAGCCTCAGCACATCGTCGCCACGGTTACCGCACGTGTAGCAGCCTCAAGCAACAAACTCCCTCCCACCATCGAGAGCCAGGGTGGAGTAGACTGAAGAGCAGACTGGGTGCTGATGCGCTTGGTGTAGGCGTAACCGCACGCCTCAGCAAATCGTCGCACGCACGTAAGGAGCACGCACGCTACGCACGCAACGCCAACGCAGGACGCACGACACGTACTGAACGGACGTCAGGTGTACATAACTTACAACTGTAATCAAATAATGTATCATATTCAGTATATCTGATAAGCTACTAGTGGCAAAGTTAATTTGATAGATTAATTCAGTATTTAATTTTATTATTACAAGCTATTTTGCGTGCAAATTTCGGTATATCTGTTGTACTACAATGAACTACTTTTAGTATCCGCCCTGATATTAGTGTGCAAACACAGGTTTCGTAATTTTATTTGTATCGCTGATTGCCTAGTAATCTGCTAACTATCAATTAAGGATTTAATTATTATAAGCTATTTTGCGTGATACTTTGAGCAATAACCGCTATTCCAATTATTGCCTAAATTAGGTGCCAGCAACCTTGTAATACCTTGCTCCTGTAACTTTAGGTTGGCGGTATTTTACTTGTATCGCTGTTTTGCATGGTTTCTTCGTAAATGGTTCTGCCTCCGTAAACCCGGCAACTCCCGTAATAGTCACGTATACTGTTAATCTAAAGCCAAGCGACAAGGATCTACTGGCTGCAAATGTTATTACACATCATCGTGTTAGTAAATGTGGTGTAGTGGTAACTCATTAATATCAACAAGATTACGGTTACAAAAGTTATGATAAAAGGTAGTATTAAGTTACAATTATGGTTCGGTTACGGTTAGAGTACGGTTTAGAGTTAGGGTTTACAGTTGTAAATCCATTGCAGCATCGATCCAATTTCCAGCAGGCAGAATTATTTGATAACCCCCCAATCTGTCTCATTTCAAACAATAGCCGTTTACACTATGTGCGTTGTGTTGTACGTTTGTGTGTCGAATGACTGGCGTTAGTGTACGTAGTGGTTATATGTAAAAAGACTGGTCATTATCCGAATCAGATAGTTTTTTGCCTTTCTGTATATAATGTAGCATATATTATGTAGCACGTTATAAATATACCACAAGCCGAAAGACGAAGGATTTTAAATTTCAGTTTCAAAAAATCTTCCTTGTCCGCACTAATAAATACTCTATACAGTAAATAGTATATATATAGAGAGTCAATAATTATATATAGTAACGTTATATAATGTCAGTAGAGCGAAGTGAACAGCAGAGACAAGAGGGAGATGAGAGCGAGATGAAGAGTAGAGAGAGAGAGAGAGAGAGAGTAGAGAGAGAAGAGAGAGGAGAGAGAGAGAGAGAGAGAAGAGATTCGAGGTGTGAAGAGATACGAGAGAGAAGCGACTGAGAGAAGAGGGCAGAAACGAGAGAGTAATAAGAGAGAGAGAGAAGAAAGAAGATGCGAGAGAGGATGAGAGAAAGAGGGAGAACAGAGAGAATGGAAAGAGAAAGAGAGAGAGAGAGAGAGAGTTTGATAGAGAAAAGAGAGAGAAGAGAAAGAGAGACAGAGAGAGAGAGAGAGAGAGAGAGCGCGAAGAGAGAATGAGCACTGAATGAAGAGAGATGAGAGGAGAGAGAGACGAAGAGAGAGCGAGAGAGCGAAGAGAGAGAGCATAGAATTAGAGAGAAGAGAGAGAGAGTAGAGAGAGAGTAGAGAGAAGAGAGAAAGAGAACGAATGAGAAAAAATGCGAGTAGAGAAGGAGAGCAGAAACGAGAAGAGAATGCGTAGAGAGACAGAGCTGGCAACGAGAGAGTGAGAGAGAGATGAGACGATGAGCGCTAGAGAGAGCAGAGATGAGAGACAAGTAGTAAGAGAGAGAGAGAGAGAGAGAGAAGAGAGAAGAGCGAGGAGAGAGAGAGGAGAAAAGCGGGAGAGAGAAGCGAGCGAGCGAGAGAGGAATAGAGAGCGAAGAGAGAGAGAACGAGAGAAATGAGAGAGAAAAGAGCGACGAGCGTAGAGAAGCGAAGAGAGATGAGAGAGAGAAGAGAGAGAGTAGAGAGAGAGAGAGAGTAGAGAGAGAGCGTCGAGAGAGAGTGAGAGAGAGAAGAGAAAGAGTAAGAGTAGAGGCGAGAGAGAGCGCGCAGCCGGAAGAGAGAGAGAGAGATGAGAGAGAAAGAGAGAGAGAGAAGAGAGAGAAGAGAGAGAGAGACGAGAGAGAGAGAGAGAGAGAGAGCGAGATGAGAGAGAGAGAGAGACTATTACTACATAGAAGTTATAAATTACCAGAAGCTGTAAAATATCTAAGGGGTATTTTACTTTTACCATCTTTATTTTCATCATACAGCCTTCGCTGTCTGCTTCTGGAACTCCTTCGTATGGTAACAGTCATACTCTGCAAGGACAACAAATACATTCGCAGTACACAAGCGCATATTTTGTTGTTTCACGTCTACACTGTTAACATACCGTAAACATATTGTTCTATTTGGTACGGACGCATGCACGCACGCACGCACGCACGTAGGAATGCACGCACGCACGCACGCACGTACGGATGCACGCACAGACGCACGTACGCACGGACGCACGCACGCACGTACGCATGTACGGACGCACGGACGTACGAACGCAGTGTACATAACTGCATTGTAATGCTGGCTATAGTAACAAGCTCAAGAATAAACATTTATTATATGACTATTATGCAGATCATGATGCACGGACATGTACTGAAATAAATGTTAAACGATTAATGTGACATTTTTGCTGCCGAGAGATGGCACTACGAGACCATATTAACCACGGTAGACTCATAAACGCGTTAGACAGATATATACATATATTTACAATTACTTTGCTATAGCTCATTTGTGAGCGATTGTGAGATTCGTGGAGCATGAGCGAGAGAGACAGAAAGAGAATAAGAAGAGAGACAAAAAGAGACGGGAGAGAAACTGAGCCCGAGTAAGAAAATGCAGGAAATAGATAGGGAGGCGAGAGAGAGAGAGAGAGAGAGGAAAAAGAGAGAGAGAGAGAATGGGGCGCGGGGGTGAGTGAAGAGAGAAGCGAGTAGAGAGAGAGCAGAGAGAGAGAGAGAGAACAGAAGGAGAGAAGAGAGAGAGATGGAAAGAAGAGAGAGAGAGGAGGGCGAAGTATGAGAGAAGGGAGGTGGAGGGATAGACAAAGCATGAGGGAGGGGGGAGAAGGTTGAAGAGCATGATAGCAATGAGAAATCGAGAGATAGAGAGAAGAGCAAAAAGAGAGAGAGAGAGAGAGAGAGAGAGAGAGAGGAGGAGAGAGAAGAGAGAGAGAGAAGAGAGAGGAAGATGAAGACGAGAGATAGAGAAGAGAGCGAGGAGGAGATAGAGAGAGAGAGAGAGAGAGAGAGAGAGAAAGAAGAGACAGGAGGAAAGAGGTGAGAAGAGAGAGAGAGAGAGAAAGAGAGAGAGAGAGTGAGAAGCTTACTCTTACATTCACTTCAGTTCACTACATTCACTTTTATTTTAATTTTACATTTACCATCTTCGTTTTCATCCTAAAGTCTTTGCTATCTGCGTCTGCCGTCGGTAATGGAACGCCCTCGTATGTTGACAGTCGTATTCTGTATGGACAACAAAAATATCCGCAGTAAACAAGCGCATATTATGTTTCACGTTTACACTGTTTAAGAATATACCGTAAACTTTTGTTCTATTTAGGACTGAACCCGTGTACGTGTCTTAGAATAGTGCTTAGAATAAGTACTAAAATAAGTAAAAGAAGCACAAATTACTATCAGTATACAATGGAAAAATGTAGCAAACAAAGAAAGAGCTAACGAAAGAACAGCAAGACTCTTGAGCCTATAAGAAATGGCGCAGTGGGAAGAGTGAGATGGGAAGGGGATGGGGGGATGGGAAGAGTGTAACGTTACAGGTGTCTAAATCAGACAGACTATCTATATATTACATCTGATCAGTGCAGTTGTTACAGTCAGTGTTCATGTCATGATGCGGAGAAAATCGTTTCCATTATGGCTATCCTTCTTGTATGTGTGTGTGTGCGCGTGCGTGCGTGTGCGCGTATGTGTCTGTATCGTAAGAGTGTGTGTATATATGAGTGTGTATGAGTGTGCATGCATGTACATGTGTGTGTGTTCGTGCATATGTGTGTGGATGTGTGCGTGCACGTGCATGCGTGCGTGTGCGTGTGCGTGTGCGTGTGCGTGTGCGTGTGTGTGTGCGTGTGCGTGTGCGTGTGTCGTGTGTGTGCATGTGTGCGTGTGTAACAGTGTGTGTGTGTGTGTGTGTGTGTGTGTGTGGTGTGTGTGTGTGTG
>NW_014579861.1:34237-38262 GCF_000485595.1 Priapulus caudatus | reverse complement strand
CTGCTGATGATGATGATAGTGATGATGGTGATGATTATGATGCTGCTGCAGATGGTGGTGATGATAATAATGTGGCTGCTGCTGCTGATGATGATGATGATGATGGTGGTGGTGACGATAATGATGGTATAGAGAACATTTTTGTAACAAGGAATTTAGTAATAGCTAAATTTAGTTTAATGGTTTATAAAACTGCTTACAGGTCTACACACGCGCACATGTTCGCACACATACATGCTTTAATTATTCCAAAATAAAATTCATTATCCAAACGCAGTTTTTTCAAATTTAGAAAACAACCTAACTATGTTGTTGTTTATAATCAAGGAATAGAGTGGACAACACGTAATAGTTATTTAGTCATTCACAGTATGGACTCGATCTGCACCACCGATCAATATAAAATATAGAATAACGAAGGACAACTTTATAGGGTGTCTTTCAATATTCTAGNCTCTCGCTCTCTTTCTTTCTCTCTCTATCTCCCCTTCTCTCTCCCCATCTCTCCCTCTCTCTCTCTCTCTCTCTCTCTCTCTCTCTCTCTCTCTCTCATTTAATGCAGATTTCTCGTTTGCAGTCAGCAAATCGAAGGACGTAAATTGCATCGCAACACATCGCATAAATTTCCCATCACATTGCAATACATGACGCATGAAATCTCCATCTCACACTATACTAATGCAGGCCGAAAATTCTCCCATTACGTTCTAAAACGGTTTTTGACGCACACTTACGCGCTATGCTTATCCTGTATCGGAGTTGCTAAGACGCACGCACACACACACACACACATGCACGCGCGCACGCACGCGCACACGCACACATACACGCACGCGCACACACACGCACGCGCACGCACACACACGCGCACGCACACACACACACACACACATACGCGCACGCACACACACGCACGCGCACGTACCGACGGNGGTAGTTGTAAGGAGCAACTGCTCAGACACTGAGACAGGTACATTCTCTCTCTCTCTCAGCACCCCTCCTGCTCACCTCTCGCTCTATCTACCTCTCTATCTTCACAGTTTGTGACGGGAGGCATGCCTTTGATGTTTCGGAGAACAGTGGAGGTGGCGGGCAGGCAGGATCCCCCTCCTCTCTCTCGCTCTCGCTCTCTTTCTATTTTAACTCTCGCTCTGCCACTCCGCGCCTCTGTAGCATCAGCGTTCACAGTTTGTGACACGGGACATCTTTGATGTGCACCGACCGCCGACTCCTTACTGTTAGCGAGCACAACGGAGGTGTGAATCGAGCGGCCCGCAAGAATACGGTCCGGGCTTAGCCGTGGTCATAATGCGTACGTCTACACTGTCTTCCCCTCCGCCCCTTCGTCTGCTCTTTCTATCTGCGTCTGTTGTTGCGGATGTGTTGGGATGTCTGCTGGCCTTGGCCCTGGTTGAGGGCTACCGCTTCGGCTCGTGTCAGAATCCGGAGCATGCTTCTTAGTGACGACGGGAGATGAGACATTGTTGTTACCGCAATCTATGCTGTCTGTGCCATCCATCGTGTGTCTCATCAGGGTCTCTCGCCTACTCACATGGCTGACTCCATGTTCTCACGTGCGCCCCCTCCTCTTCTCTCTCTCTCTCTGCTCTCGTCCTCTCTCTCTTTCTCTCTCTTGCTCTCTCTTCTCCTCTCTCTCTCTCTCTTCTCTCTCTCTCTCTCTCTCGTCTCTCTGCTTGCTCTCGTGCTCTGCGTCTCTCTCTGCGTCCTTTCGCTGTCCCACTTCCCCTTCTCCCGTTCTCTAACTAGCGCGCACTTCTAGAAATCAGTTTTCAATTCTCTCTTCTATAAATCCTGCGCGCGCGGCGGCGTCTCTGCGCCTACCGTCTCTCTCTCTGCTTTGCGTTTCTCTCGTCTATTGTCGCCTTCTCTACGTCCTCTCTCTCTCTCTCTCTCTTCCTCGTCTCTTCTCTCTCGTGCTCTCTCTTCGTCTCTCTCTCATTAATGCAGGATTTCTGTGTTTTGCAGGGTCAGGCCCAATCGATCAGGAACGGTAAATTTGCATGCGGCACGAGACATCGCGCATAAAATGTCCGGATCCACATTGCAATACATGACGCGGATGAGAATCGTCGATCTCAGCCACTTATGACTAATGCAGGGCGGAAAATCTCGCGCGATTACGGTGTCTAGAACGTTTTTGACGCGCGACACGTACGCGTATGCTTATCTGTATGCGGAGTTTGCTAAGGAGCGCGACGGCACACACACTACACACACTAGTGCACCGCGCGCACGCTGACGCGCGCACTCGCCGGACAGCATACAGCGCAGCGCGCACACACGTACGCACGCGTCAGCGCTCACGACACACGGGCGCACGCCACGACACACACAACACACACGATGACGCGCCAGCGCACACACACGCGACCTGCGAAACGTACCGACGGGACTTGGAAGCATGCGCAACGGCGACGCGCACTAGGCGACCCAGTTGCACACCACACACAGCCACACACACACACACACACACAGCACACACACACACACCTACACACACACACACACACGACACATCGCACACACACCACAGCACAGCACACACACACACACACACACACATGCAGCACACAACAGCACACAGCAGACACACACGCACGTGCGGCCTACGCAGCACTCTCTCTCTCGCGCGCGCTGTCGGGCTCCCTAGTAATATATACTTCTACGTCCGTGAGTAGAGTATGTATCTATTCCCTCATCAATTCGTACACTATGTATCTATTCCTGCATCTATGCGTACACTATGTATCTATTCCTACATCAATGAGTAGAGTATGTATCTATTCCTACATCAATGAGTAGAGTATGTATCTATTCCTACATCAATGAGTAGAGTATGTATCTATTCCTACATCAATGAGTAGAGTATGTATCTATTCCTACATCAATGCATACACTATGTATCTATTCCTAGAGTATTTAGCTATTCCTACATTGACACTGCAGGTGAGAACTCGTAGTAGCTGTGAGTAGGGAGAGACCTGATGAGACACACGTGGATGGCAGACAGCTAGATTGCTGTAACAACAACGTCTGCATCCACACGCCATCAGCAGCAGCAGCAGCAGCATCCCACATACACACAGTCCGTCCCTCTGAGCTGCTTAACCATCATCAACAATCATTCCTCATTGCCGCCCAGACCGGCGTGCTATTGTACGCGAACAACCCAGAAGAGAGAGAGAGAGAGGAGGGGAGGCAGCGTAGATATGCTATGTCGTGGCAGCGGACGCATTCTTGCGGGCCGCCGCTCGATTCACACCTCCGTTGTGCTCACTAACAGTAAGGAGTCGGCGGTCGGTGCACATCAAAGANTCTCTCTCTCTAAACTGTAAATATACATGTACATGTACACAGTAAATATACATGTACATGTACACAGTAAATATACATAGTACATGTACACAGTAAATACATATGTACGTGTGCACAGTAAATATGGATATATATATAGAAAATATGTGGGTAAATAGATATACCCAACAATATATATATATATATATATATATTATATATATATATATATTCCTACATCAGTGAGTGGGTCATATATCTACATCGACACCGCAGGTGAGGGGGACACTGAATAGAAAGAGAACTGATGAGACACACGTGGATGGCAGACAGCTAGATTGCTGTAACAACAATGTCTGCAACCACACGCCATCAATAGCAGCAGCAGCAGCATCCCACATACACACAGTCCGTCCCTCTGAGCTGCTTAACCATCATCAACAATCGTTCCTCATTGCCGCCCCTGCCGGCGTGCTATTGTACGCGAACAACCCAGAAGAGAGAGAGAGAGGAGGAGAGAGAGAGAGAGAGAGAGGAGGGGCAGGCGGCGTAGATAGGCTATATGCCGTGGCAGCGGACGCATTCTTGCGGGCCGCCGCTCGATTCACACCTCCGTTGTGCGCGCTAACAGTAAGGAGTCGGCGGTCGGTGCACATCAAAGATGTCCCCTACGTGTCACAAACTGTGAATGCTGATGCTACAGAGGCGCG
>NW_014579861.1:32987-33592 GCF_000485595.1 Priapulus caudatus | reverse complement strand
AAGAGAGGGAGAGCGGGAGAGAGAGCACGCGAGAGAGACAGAGAGCGTGAGACCGAGAGACAGAGAGGGGGAGAGAGAGTGCGGCGCGAAAGAGAGCGAGAGAGGTAGAGAGCCAGAGGGGGATCCTGCCTGCCCGCCACCTCCACCGTTCACCGCAACATCAAAGGCATGCCTCCCGTCACAAACTGTGAAGATAGAGAGTAAGATAGAGCGAGAGGTGAGCAGGAGGGGAGCTGAGAGAGAGATAATGTACCTGTCTCAGTGTCTGAGCAGTTGCTCCTTACAACTAGCNTAGCTTGGGTAGGGTGGTATACCATAGCTTGGGTAGGGTGGTATACCATAGCTTGGGTAGGGTGGTATACCATAGCTTGGGTAGGGTGGTATACCATAGCTTGGGTAAGATGGTATACCATAGCTTGGGTAGGGTGGTGTACCATAGCTTGGGTAGGGTGGTATACTATAGCTTGGGTAGGGTGGTATACCATAGCTTGGGTAGGGTGGTGTACCATAGCTTGGGTGGGGTGGTATACCATAGCTTGTGTAGGGTGGTATACTATAGCTTGGGTAGGGTGGTATACTATAGCTTGGGTAGGGTGGTATACTAT
>NW_014579861.1:30665-31398 GCF_000485595.1 Priapulus caudatus | reverse complement strand
TATTATGTATGTAATAATGTATGTAGAGACAATAATTTGTTATATATGGCTGTGGGTCAAGAGGCTTGATGGTAGAGCTAACGAAATTATTATCCTATCTCGAATAGCCAACATTGTAATAATATTTTTAATACAGTAGAAATATTTGGGATGTAGTCTTAATATTTGGGATGCAATATAATATTTGGGATGCACTATAACATTTGGCATCCACTAACAATATTTAGGATGCTGTAATAATATTCGGAATGCTGTAATCATATCTGGGATGCAGTAATAATATTTGGATGTAGTATTAATATTTGGGGAGTAATAATATTTGGGATGCAGTGTAACATTTTGAATCCACTAATAATATTTGGGATGCTGTAATAATATTTGGGATGTAGTATTAATATTTGGGATGAGGCATAATATTTGGGATGAAGTATGTTTGGGATGCAGTAATAATATTTGGGATGCAGTAATAATATTTGAGATGCAGTATAATATTTGGGATGCAATATGTTTGGGATGGAGTAATAATATTTGGGATGCAGTCATAATATTTGGGATGCAGTAATAATATTTGGGATGCAGTATAATATTTGGGATGCAGTATGTTTAGGATGGAGTAATAATATTTGGGATGCAGTAATATTTGGGATGCAGTAATAATATTTGGGATGCAGTAATAATATTTGGGATGCAGTAATAATATTTGGGATGCAGTAATAATATTTGAGATGCAGCA
>NW_014579861.1:26279-26903 GCF_000485595.1 Priapulus caudatus | reverse complement strand
ATAATATCTGGGATGCAGTAATAATATTTGGGATGCAGTAATAATATTTGGGATGCAGTAATAATATTTGGGATGCAGTAATAATATTTGGGATGCAGTATAATATTTGGGATGCAGTATGTTTGGGATGCAGTAATAATATTTGGGATACAGTAATAATATTTGAGATGCAGTATAATATTTGGGATGCAGTACGTATGTTTGGGATGGAGTAATAATATTTGGGATGCAGTAATAATATTTGAGATGCAGCATGATATTTGGGATGCAGTATATGTTTGGGATGGAGTAATAATATTTGGGATGCAGTAATAATATTTGGGATGCAGTGAGCATAGCGATCGACTGATTCATAGTGACTGATACATAGCGCCGATGAAGAAAATTACAGGCTAATAATGACGATGATATATAATACATAATAATAATATAATAATAATAATAATAATATTGATAGTGACGATGGAGAAAATACAATGTTATTTTTTTTATTTTTTTAGGTGATGATATGATCTCGATTCCAGCAGTCATGACGGTGACTAGCTGCTGCTATACATGCAACGATGACAATGACAACGACAGCTCCAACACTACTCGCCAAACTATGATCTATATATATATATA
>NW_014579861.1:22592-25054 GCF_000485595.1 Priapulus caudatus | reverse complement strand
TGCAGTATATGTTTTTGGGATGGAGTAATAATATTTGGGATGCAGTATATGTTTTTGGGATGGAGTAATAATATTTGGGATGCAGTAATATTTAGGATGCAGTAATAATATTTGGGATGCAGTGAGCATAGCGACTGATTCATAGTGACTGATACATAGCGCCGATGAAGAAAATTACAGGCTAATAATGACGATGATATATAATACATCCTAAAAAATAAAAAAATTACATTGTATTTTCTCCATCGTCGCTATCAATATTATTATTATTATTATTATATTATTATTTGATGATATTATCTCGATTCCAGCAGTCATGACGGTGATTAGCTGCTGCTATACATGCAACGAAGACAATGACAACGACAGCTCCAACACTACTCGCCAAACTATGATCTATATATATATATTATAGTATATTATAGATATNGTATACTATAGCTTGGGTAGGGTGGTATACTATAGCTTGGGTAGGGTGGTATACTATAGCTTGGGTAGGGTGGTATACTATAGCTTGGGTAGGGCGGTATACTATAGCTAATTAGGTAGGGTGGTATACCATAGCTTGGGTAAGATGGTATACCATAGCTTGGGTAGGGTGGTGTACCATAGCTTGGGTAGGGTGGTATACTATAGCTTGGGTAGGGTGGTATACCATAGCTTGGGTAGGGTGGTGTACCATAGCTTGGGTAGGGTGGTATACTATTCGCGATACATTACACAACGTCACTCTTCGAATTTCTCAAAGGAATTGGCTGGATTCATTGAAAGGACATATTCAACTTCTGTTTTATATGAATTTTTACAATCTTATCTTTTATATCTTACACTTTACTTATTAATATTAATTTATTCATTCATACTTTTTATTTAATATTATTTTTACATTTTTTATCTTTTTATTTATTTATTTATTTATTTATTTCGATATTCATTAATTTATTTATCTATTTTTGTCTTTATTTATTTGTTTGCTCATACATTTATATATATGAGTCGGGTACTTTCCCACGTGGCTACACTAACGGAATCCCATCACTATAAATATATACGTCACATAGAGGGTTCCCTGTGACCCTACATATCAGACACTGCGACATTTTTTAAATATTTTTTATTAATTAATTTATTTATTTATTTATTTACATATAATAATATATTTTCTTATTTATTATTCATATTTTTATTATCTAAGTTTTGTCTCATATTTCGAGCAGCGATGAAGTTACTCTTCATACAAGCTTGACCTCTTGATAGTAGACACAATCATATTAGAAACATAACTATAAGTATGACAATATAACTATAATATTTTGGATGCTGTAATAATATTTGGGATACAGTATTAATATTTGGGATGCAGTATTAATATTTGGGATGCAGTATAACATTTGGAATCCACTAATAATATTTGGGATGCTGTCATAATATTTGGGATGCTGTAATAATATTTGGGATGCAGTAATAATATTTGGGATGTAGTATTAATATTTGGGATGCAGTATAATATTTGGGATGCAGTATGTTTGGGTTGCAGTAATAATATTTGGGATGCAGTAATAATATTTGGGATACAGTAATAATATTTGGGATGTAGTATTAATATTTGGGATGCAGTAATAATATTTGGGATGCAGTAATAATATTTGGGATGTAGTATTAATATTTGAGATGCAGTATGTTTGGGATGGAGTAATAATATTTGGGATGTAGTAATAATATTTGGGATACAGTAATAATATTTGGGATGCAGTATAGTATTTGGGATGCATGCAGTATGTTTGGGATTGAGTAATAATATTTGGGATGCCGTAATATTTGGGATGCAGTAATATTTGGGATGCTGTAATAATACCCAAATATCGTACTGCATCTCATAATGCAGTATGTTTAGGATGGAGTAATAATATTTGGGATGCAGAAATAATATTTGGGGTGCAGTATAGCGACTGATGATAGCGCCGATGGAGAAAATTACAGGCTAATAATGACGATGATAATACATAATAATTGATGGTAGAGCTAACGAAATTATTATCCTCTCTCGAATAGCCAAAATTGTAATAATATTTGGGATACAGTAGAAATATTTGGGATGTAGTATTATAATATTTGGGATGCAATATAATATTTGGGATGCAGTATAACATTTGGGATCCACTAATAATATTTGGGATGCTGTAATAATATTCGGGATGCTGTAATAATATTTGGGATGCAGTAATATTTGGGATGCAGTATTAATATTTGGGATGCAGTATGTTTGGGATGGAGTAATAATATTTGGGATGCAGTGTAACATTTTGGATCCACTAATAATATTTGGCAGCTGTAGGCCTATAATAATATTTGGGATGTAGTATTAATATTTGGGATGAGGTATAATATTTAGGATGCAGTATGTTTGGGATGCAGTAATATTTGGGATACAGTAATAATATTTGAGATGCAGTATAATATTT
>NW_014579861.1:9592-19332 GCF_000485595.1 Priapulus caudatus | reverse complement strand
GTAGGGTGGTATACCATAGCTTGGGTAGGGTGGTATACCATAGCTTGGGTAGGGTGGTATACCATAGCTTGGGTAGGGTGGTATACCATAGCTTGGGTAGGGTGGTATACCATAGCTTGGGTAAGATGGTATACCATAGCTTGGGTAGGGTGGTGTACCATAGCTTGGGTAGGGTGGTATACTATAGCTTGGGTAGGGTGGTATACCATAGCTTGGGTAGGGTGGTGTACCATAGCTTGGGTAAAGGAATTGGCTGGATTCATTGAAAGGACATATTCAACTTCTGTTTTATATGAATTTTTACAATCTTATCTTTTATATCTTACACTTTACTTATTAATATTAATTTATTCATTCATACTTTTTATTTAATATTATTTTTACATTTTTTATCTTTTTATTTATTTATTTATTTCGATATTCATTAATTTATTTTTGTCTTTATTTATTTGTTTGCTCATACATTATACATGGGTCGAGTACTTTCCCACGTGGCTACACTAACGGAATCCCATTACTATAAATATATACGTCACAGTAGCGGCTTCCCTGTGATCCTACATATCGGACACTGCAACATTTTTTAAATATTTTTTATTAATTAATTACTTTATTTGAATAAAAATATGAATAATAAATAAGAAAATATATTATTATATGTAAATAAAATCTAAGCTTTGTCTCATATTTCGAGCAGCGATGAAGTTACTCTTCATACAAGCTTAACCTCTTGATAGTATTCACAATCATATTAGAAACATAACTGTAGGTATGACAATATAACTATAATATTTTGGATGCTGTAATAATATTTGGGATACAGTATTAATATTTGGGATGCAGTATAACATTTGGAATCCACTAATAATATTTGGGATGCTGTCATAATATTTGGGATGCAGTAATAATATTTGGGATGCAGTATTAATATTNTAATAATATTGATAGCGACAATAGAGAAAATACAATGTTTTTTTTTGTTTTTTTAGGTGATGATATGATCTCAATTCCAGCAGTCACGACGTACGTATAGCTGCTGCTATGCAATAACGATGACAATGACAACGACAGCTCCAACACTACTCGCCAAACTATGATCTATATATATATATTATAGTATATTATAGATATAATGGCTGTAATAATATATGTGAAATATGTATGTATTATGTATGTAATAATGTATGTAGATACAATAATTTATTATATAAGGATGTGGGTCAAGAGGCTTGATGGTAGATCTAACGAAATTATTATCCTATCTCGAATAGCCAACATTGTAATAATATTTAGGATACAGTAGTAATATTTGGGATGTAGTATTAATATTTGGGATGCAATATAACATTTGGGATGCAGTATAACATTTGGGATCCACTAATAATATTTGGGATGCTGTAATAATATTTGGGATGCTGTAATAATATTTGGGATGCAGTAATAATATTTGGGATGTAGTATTAATATTTGGGATGCAGTATGTTTGGGATGGAGTAATAATATTTGGGATGCAGTGTAACATTTGGGATCCACTAATAATATTTGGGATGCTGTAATAATATTTGGGATGTAGAATTAATATTTGGGATGAGGTATAATATTTGGGATGCAGTATGTTTGGGATGCAGTATGTTTGGAATGCAGTAATAATATTTGGGATGCAGTAATAATATTTGGAATGCAGCACGATATTTGGGATGCAGTATATGTTTGGGATAGAGTAATAATATTTAGGATGCAGTAATATTTAGGATGCAGTAATAATATTTGGGATGCAGTGAGCATAGCGACTGATGATAGCGCCGATGGAGAAAATTACAGGCTAATAATGACGATGATAATACATAATAATAATATAATAATAATAATAATAATATTGATAGCGATGATGGAAAAAATACAATGTTATTTTTTATGTTTTTTTAGGTGATGATATGATCTCGATTCTAGCAGTCACGACGGTGACTAGCTGCTGCTATACATGCAACGATGACAATGACAACGACAGCTCCAACACTACTCGCCAAACTATGATCTATATATATATATTATAGTATATTATAGATATAATGGCTGTAATAATATATGTGAAATATGTATGTATTATGTATGTAATAATGTATGTAGATACAATAATTTGTTATATATGGCTGTGGGTCAAGAGGCTTGATGGTAAAGCTAACGAAATTATTATCCTATCTCGAATAGCCAACATTGTAATAAAATTTGGGATACAGTAGAAATATTTGGGATGTAGTATTAATATTTGGGATGCAGTATAACATTTGGGATCCACTAATAATATTTGGAACGCTGTAATAATATTTGGAATCAATGATGTAATAATATTTGGGATGCAGTAATAATATTTGGGATGTAGTATTAATATTTGAGATGCAGTATGTTTGGGATGGAGTAATGATATTTGGGATGCAGTGTAACATTTTGGATCCACTAATAATATTTGGGATGCTGTAGGCCTAATAATATTTGGGATGTAGTATTAATATTTGGGATGAGGCATAATATTTGGGATGCAGTATGTTTGGGATGAAGTATGTTTGGGATGCAGTAATAATATTTGGGATGCAGTAATATTTGGGATGCAGTAATAATATTTGGGATAAAGTAATATTTTAGGTGCAGTATAATATTTGGGATGCAATATGTTTGAGATGGAGTAATAATATTTGGGATGCAGTCATAATATTTGGGATGCAGTATGTTTGGGATGGAGTAATAATATTTGGGGTGCAGTAATATTTGGGATGAAGTAATATTTGGGATGCAGTAATAATATTTGGGATGCAGTAATAATATTTGGGATGCAGTAATAATATTTGGGATGCAGTATGTTAGGGATGGAGTAATAATATTTGGGATGCAGTAATATTTGGGATGCAGTATAGCGACTGATGATAAAATTACAGATGGAGAAAATTACAGGCTAATAATGACGATGATAATACATAATAACATGCTCGTGATAATAATAATATAATAATATTAATAATATCGTCGCTATCAAGGAATCGAGATCATATCATCACCTAAAAAATGGAAAAAATAACATTGTATTTTCTCCAGTATAGCAGCAGCTAGTCACCGTCGTGACTGCTCATCCCAAATATTATACCTCATCCCAAATATTAATACTACATCCCAAATATTAATTATTAGGCCTACAGCATCCCAAATATTATTAGTGGATCCAAAATGTTACACTGCATCCCAAATATTAATTATTACTCCATCCCAAACATACTGCATCCCAAATATTAATACTACATCCCAAATATTATTACTACATCCCAAATATTATTACAGCATTCCAAATATTATTACAGCTAGCATCCCAAATATTATTAGTGGATCCCAAATGTTATACTGCATCCCAAATATTATATTGGATCCCAAATATTAATACTACATCCCAAATATTTCTACTGTATCTCAAATATTATTACAATGTTGGCTATTCGAGATAGGATAATAATTTCGTTAGCTCTACCATCAAGCCTCTTGACCTACAGCCATATATAACAAATTATTGTATCTACATAAATTATTACATAAATAATACATACATATTTCACATATATTATTACAGCCATTATATCTATAATATACTATAATATGTATATATATAGATCATAGTTTGGCGAGTAGTGTTGGAGCTGTCGTTGTCATTGTCATCGTTGTTTTGTATATGTTTGGGATGCAGTAATAATATTTGGGATGCAGTAATATTTGGGATACAGTAATAATATTTGAGATGCAGTATAATATTTGGGATGCAGTATGTTTGGGATGGAGTAATAATATTTGGGATGCAGTATATTTGGAATGCAGTATATGTTTGGGATGGATCGAGTAATAATATTTGAGATGCAGTAATAATATTTGGGATGCAGTATATTATTTGGGATGCAGTATGTTTGGGAGGGAGTAATAATATTTGGGATGCAGTAATATTTGGGATGCAGTAATATTTGGGATGCAGTAATAATATTTGAGATGCAGCATGATATTTGGGATGCAGTATATGTTTGGGATGGAGTAATAATATTTGGGATGCAGTAATATTTAGGATGCAGTAATAATATTTGGGATGCAGTGAGCATAGCGACTGATTCATAGCGACTGATACATAGCGCCGATGAAGAAAATTACAGGCTAATAATGACGATGATATATAATACATAATAATAATTTAATAATAATTATAATAATATTGATAGTGACGATGGAGAAAATACAATGTTATTTTTTTATTTTTTTTAGGTGATGATATGATCTCTATTCCAGCAGTCACGACGGTGACTAGCTGCTGCTATACATGCAACGATGACAATGACAACGACAGCTCCAACACTACTCGCCAAACTATATGATCTATATATATATATTATAGTATATTATAGATATAATGGCTGTAATAATATATGTGAAATATGTATGTATTATATAATATGTAATAATGTATGTAGAGACAATAATTTGTTATATATGCCTGTGGGTCAAGAGGCTTGATTGTAGAGCTAACGAAATTATTATCCTATCCGGAATAGCCAACATTGTAATAATATTTTTAATACAGTAGAAATATTTGGGATGTAGTCTTAATATTTGGGATGCAATATAATATTTGGGATGCACTATAACATTTGGCATCCACTAATAATATTTGGGATGCTGTAATAATATTCGGAATGCTGTAATCATATTTGGGATGCAGTAATAACATTTGGGATGTAGTGTTAATATTTGGGATGGAGTAATAATATTTGGGATGCAGTGTATAATATTTGGGATGTAGTATTAATATTTAGGATGGAGTAATAATATTTGGGATGCAGTAACATTTTGAATCCACTAATAATATTTGGGATGCTGTGATAATATTTGGGATGTAGTATTAATATTTGGGATGAGGCATAATATTTGGGATGAAGTATGTTTGGGATGCAGTAATAATATTTGGGATGCAGTAATATTTGGGATGCAGTAATAATATTTGGGATACAGTAATAATATTTGAGATGCAGTATAATATTTGGGATGCAATATGTTTGGGATGGAGTAATAATATTTGGGATGCAGTAATAATATTTGGGATGCAGTAATAATATTTGGGATGTAGTATAATATTTGGGATGCAGTATGTTTGGGATGGAGTAATAATATCTGGGATGCAGTAATAATATTTGGGATGCAGTAATAATATTTGGGATGCAGCATGATATTTGGGATGCAGTATGTTTGGGATGGAGTAATAATATTTGGGATGCACTAATATTTAGAATGCAGTAATAATATTTGGGATGCATGCAGTGAGCATATAGCGACTGATGATAGCGCCGATGGAGAAAATTACAGGCTAATAATGACTNTCGATATTGGGGATGGCAGTATGTTTAAGATGGAGTAATAATATTTGGGCATGGGCAGTAAATAATTTTGGGAATGCAGTAATAATATTTGGGATGCAGGTAGTAATATTGTGGGATTGCAGTAGTGTTGTCGGATGGAGTATATAATAGAATTTGGGGTGCAGCTAATAAGTTGGGATGCAGTACTATATTGGCCGGATGGCCGAGTAAGTGAATAATTTGGGAATGCACGTATAATAATTTGGGCATGCAGTATGTTTAAGATGGAGTAAATAATATTTGCGGATGCAGCTAATAATAATTGCGATGCACAGTAATCAATATTTGGGATGGCAGTAAGGATATTGTGGGATGCAGTATCGTTTGGGATGCGAGGTAAGTAATATTGTGGGGTCAAGTAATATTTGGGATGAGTACTGATTTGGGATGCAGTAGATAATATGTTGGGATGGCAGTAATAATAGATTGGGCAGGCAAGCTAATACATCTTTGGGTCGCGTATGTTTAAGATGCAGTGAAATCAATTTTTGGGATGCAGTTAATATATTGTGGGATGCCGAGTATAGCGCGACTGATATGAATAGTGCGGCGATGGAGGAAAATCTACAGGCTACATAATATGGACGATGATAATATATATATAACATGGCTCGTTGATAATATTAATATAATGAATATTATTAATATTGATAGCGAGCGCATGAGAAAATACAATAATGGTAATCTTTTTTCCAATTTTTTTAGGTGATGATACACTGATCTCGATTTCCAGGCAGTCATGATCGGTGCACTAGTCTGCTGCTATAGGCAAAACGATGACAATGTGACAAAGAGCCAGCTCCAACACTACTCGCCAAAACTATGATCTATATATATTAATATTGGATGAGGTATAAATGTAAGAAGATAATAGTATTTCGGGGGACTTTGTAAAGTGAGATATTAGCTGTGAAGTATATTAGTAATGTATTGTAGTATATATGTCTGTAATAATTTATGATAGAAGTAGACGTAAAGTAGGATGAGTTATGAGTTGACATAGTATGGCTGTAGGTGCAGAGACGTGTCATGAGTGTGTAGAACGCTAAGGCACATCATATCATCACATCTATAGTCGTCGAATAAGGCCAAGCATTGTAATAATATTTGAGAATACAGTTAGCAAGAGTAATTTAGGTAGGGTCTGATGTGAGATATGTATCGATTGTGCGGATCCGAATATAGATATTGGTGGGAATGCCAGTATAACATTTGGGATCCAACTAAGTAAGGAATGTATAGGATAGCTGTAATAATAGTGTTGGAATGTGGCTGTAATAAATATTTGGATGGGTAGTAATAATATTGTGGGATGTAGTATTAATACCTTTGGTATGCAGTATGTTTGGGATTGGCATTTAATAATAAGTATTTGGGCATGCACAGGATGTCAACATTTTGGATGCCACCTAATAATATTTGGGATGCTGTAGGCCTAATAATTAACATTTGGGATGTAGTGATTAATATTTGGGATGAGGTTATAAATATTTGGGATGTCTGTCATATGTTTGGGATTGCAGTACATAATATTTGGGGATGCAGTAAATATTTGGGGATAGCAGTAATAATAATTTGAGATTTGCAGTATAATATTTGGGAATGCAGTATGTTGGGATTGGAGTACTAATATTTGGGATGCAGTATCATGTTGGAATGGCAGTTATATGTTTGCGAATGGCCATCGAGTGAAACGGTAATATTATGAGCTGGGCAGTAAAATATTTGGATGCAAGTATAGTTATTGGGATAGCAGTATGTTTGGGAGGGAGTAAGTATAATATTTGGGATGCAGTAATGATGTTTGGGATGCAGAGTATATTGGGATGCAGTACATAGATATTGAGATGTCAGGCATGATATTTGGGAGCAGAATATGAGATGTTTTGGGATGGAGTAATAAAGTCATTTGCGGGATGGGGAGGTAATATATCCTTAGGAATGCAGTGTAATAGATATTTGGGATGCAGTGAGCATAGCGGACTGATTCAAGCGACTGATACGATAGCCGGGCCCGAAGTGAAGAAATTACAGGCTAATAATGAGAACGATGATATATAATAATCGAAGGTAATAAAGTTTAATAAATGAAGTTATACCATAAATATTGATAGTGACGATCGGAGAAAATACACATGCTTATTCTTTTTTATTTTTTTAGGTGAATGATATATCTGCTATTAGCCCAGGCAGTCACGGGGACGGTGACTAGCTGCTTGCTATAACATGCAACGATGACAACTGACAACGCACAGCTCCAACACTAACCTGCGCCAAACTATGTTCTTCATATATAGTATATATATATTTATAGTATACTTATAGATACAATGGCTGGTAATATTAATATGTGAAATATGTATGTACTTATGTATGTAATAATGGTATTGTAGATACAATAATTTGTTATATATGGCTGTGGGTCAAGAGGGGCTGAATGTAGCTAACGAAATTATTATCCTATCTCGGGATGCAATATAATACTTCTGGATTGCAGTATAACCAATTTGATCCACTATAATCATTTGGTATGCATGTAATAAATTCGCGGGAATGCTTGTAATAATATTTGGGATGCAGCAATAATATTTGGGATGCCAGTATTAATATTGGGATGCAGTATGTTTGCGAATGGAGTAATAATATTGGGATGCAGTTATTTGGAATGCAGTATAGACCTGTTTGGGATGGATCGAGTAATAATATTTGGCGACTGTCAGTAATAATATTAGGGGATGCAGCATATATTGGATGGGCAGTATGTTTGCCGGACTGAGTACCTACAATTTGGGATCGCAGTAATATCTTGGCGATGGGTCCAGTAATATTTGGCGACTGGCTAGTAATAATATTGCGATGGCAACATGACTATTTGGGATGCAGTATATTGTTGGGATGGGAGTAATAAATATTTGGGATGCAGTAAGTATTTTTAGGATGGCAAGCTAATGAATATTTGGGATCAGTGAGCATAGCCGACCTGATTCATAAGCGACTGATACACTAGCGCCGATGAAGAACAATTAGGCCTAAATAATAACCGATGATAGTATAATACATAACTAATAATGTAATAATAATAATACATAATATTGATCAGGCGACGATGGAGAAAATACATATGTAATTTTTTTTATTTTATAGGTGATGAGTATGATCCTCGATTCCCAGCAGTGCACGACCGGTGGACCTAGCTGCTGCTATAACATGCAACACGATGCCGAATGACAGACGACAGCTCCAACACTACTCGCCAAACGCTATGATCTATATAGTATATATTATACGTATACGTTATAGATAATAATGCTGTAATATATAGTGTGAAACTATGTATGTATTACTTATGTAATGGTAATAATGTATGTAGAATAGCAATAAATTTGGTATATATGGTGTGGGTCAAGAGGCTCGGTGATGGTAAGACGCCTTAACAACGAAAATTATTATCGCATCCTATCTCGAATAGCCAACATTGTAATAATATTTTTAATACAGTAGAAATATTTGGGATGTAGTCTTAATATTTGGGATGCAATATAATATTTGGGATGCACTATAACATTTAGCATCCACTAATAATATTTGGGATGCTGTCATAATATTCGGAATGCTGTAATCATATTTGGGATGCAGTAATAATATTTGGGATGTAGTATTAATATTTAGGATGGAGTAATAATATTTGGGATGCAGTGTAACATTTTGGATCCACTAATAATATTTGGGATGCTGTAATAATATTTGGGATGTAGGGCCTAGTATTAATATTTGGGATGAGGCATAATATTTGGGATGCAGTATGTTTGGGATGAAGTATGTTTGGGATGCAGTAATAATATTTGGGATGCAGTAATATTTGGGATGCAGTAATAATATTTGGGATACAGTAATAATATTTTAGATGCAGTATAATATGTGGGATGCAATATGTTTGGGATGGAGTAATAATATTTGGGATGCAGTCATAATTATTGGGATGCAGTAATAATATTTGGGATGCAGTATAATATTTGGGATGCAGTATGTTTGGGATGGAGTAATAATATCTGGGATGCACTAATAATATTTGGGATGCAGTAATAATATTTGGGATGCAGTAATAATATTTGGGATGCAGCATGATATTTGGGATGCAGTATGTTTGGGATGGAGTAATAATATTTGGAATGCAGTAATATTTAGAATGCAGTAATAATATTTGAGATGCATGCAGTGAGTATAGCGACTGATGATAGTGCCGATGGAGAAAATTACAGGCTAATAATGACGATGATAATACATAATAACATGCTCGTGATAATAATA